>NC_055999.1:111856260-112156260 GCF_018446385.1 Zingiber officinale | reverse complement strand
CTGAGGAGGCCGCGCCTGGAGCAAGCTGCACCTTCCATCCTAATGGCGGAGCGGGTCGCCAACTAGCAATCATCTCAAGTTCAGTGAAGTTGAGATTGCACCTTTTTATTCCGATCTATCGAATTCCTTAAGAAAAACTTGAACTTGGCGCAGCGGTGCATCTCCGAGAACCGCTATGTGCCCGTTTGTAGAGTTGGGATTTTGAGGTTTTCAATCGGAACTGATGCGCTACTTAGTTTGGTGGTGAACGATACAATTGCTAATTTGTGGTAGCTATGTTGGTGTTTTCGAAGAGTAGAGCTGGTAAAATTACAATCATTAACGCATCTCTTGTTCTATGTTCATTAATTTTTTTTTGTACAGTGTCCCATTGCCACGAGTTTTGTCCTAAGGAGAGGCCAGTGACGATGCATTCCTAGACGGGCGTTGGTTTGATGACCTGAAAAGAGAGAGTTTAAAGGGTGATGATTTGGGGGCGCTGGGAATGCCGCTGCTGGAACAGAGGAAGCATGAGATGAGTGATCAAGAGAGGGACCTCAATATTTTCCGCAGCGGCTCAGCCCCACCAACCGTCGAGGGGTCCATAAATGCTGTGGGAGGGATATTGAGTCAGGAGGTCAGAGCCGGTGTGCTGGATTTGTTGCAATCGCAGAATGGAAATGAGCCATCATCTGAGGAGGAACTCCGATCCCATCCGGCTTACTTCTCTTATTACTGCTCGCATGTCAATCTGAACCCTAGGCTTCCACCGCCGTTGCTCTCCAAAGAGGACTCAAGGTCGATTCATAGGCTTCAAGTTGGAAGATCAGCTAGTGAGTGGTTTGGGAATAGGAGGACAATGAACCTGTGGGACGAAGGGGGCAGTGCCTCACTTTTGTCGCAGCAGCTAATGCTCACTCCAGAGGAGCTTGCTGTCGACCCAAGGGAGGTCCCAGAAAAAAGGGAATGGTTGGATAACACAGAAGCAGGGTTGGTTCAGTATTCACTGGGTCGACAAAAGAGCTTTGCTGATGACCTTCAGGTGATTTTCCATGCCAAAAACATCTCCTCCAGTATATCTATATCTTGTTCAAATTTGTTTCCTTTTACTTATTGTTGCAGTATGTTCTGCTGCCTATGGTGAGTTATTCTAGAAATAGCAAGCCATGCTCTAAGTTTTGTTGGAGTAGAACTGTCCTCAATGAAGAATCTTAAATTGCTCGCTGACTTACTTTGAGCAATAACCAAGATACTTTCTATGACCTTCCTAGTGGTTCATCTTCCTTCAATGTTCGTGGTCATTAAATATCTGGATTCTAATTACATGTTGCTAGATGGGAAAATGGTTCGGTGATGGACACAGAAACAGCAAGTTAAGGTGACTGTGGACCATGGAGGAATTTAGAATTTTCAAGTAGAAGTGGCATATTACTAAGTTAATATTATCATTAAGACCTGTAGGAAAAGATACTTAACATGAGAATGAAATGGAATTGGATCGGTATACTATAAAATTGGTATGAGACGACAAATAGCATATTGACAATGGAATTTGAAGTTCGAGCCATCATATACATACTGCATCTTTAACCAATGATTTTGGTGTAACACTCAGAATCATACACTTGGCAAAAATGTCACACATACTTTTGGAATTACAATCAGCACATTTTTTTTAATATTAACTTTTTGTAATACTCCTTGAGTTTGTGAATCATGGTTCTTCTGAAGATGTTTTAAATGTTAATGTTCTCATTCTTGTAAAGATGTTTTTGTATATAAATGTTCTTATTTACCCTCATTATGAATTATGATTGATCACTAATAGCATGCCTTTTGGAACCAAAAGTTAAATTATTTCTCATTCAATCTCTATTCAGTATGCATATAATTCATTCTAGATGGATATCCTCTAGGATTGTTTTATGGATGTCATCTAGAGACGCACATTACTTGTTCAAAATTTGTTTTCTAAATTTAGTTAGAAATATTGTTTGTCTTCTCAGGATGACTTTGACTGTGAAGTGCCACCACATTCACTATGTCGTAACCATGTGAATGATCTTGAAGTATCAAGCTCTGTTGATTCTCATCTTGTTTTAAACAATGAAATCTCAACTTTAGCTGCACAAAAATCTGTTGAATACGTACAAAGCATCAACGGACTTCCAATGCCACATAATTTTGTATCAGTTGGAAATTCATCGCTTGGCAAAAACACTGCTTCTGATCCTCAGGTAGTTGCTAGGGTTGTTAGTCCTTCTCTTCCACCTATAGGCCAGAGAATTGGTCCCAATGGTCAGAAGTGTAAAGACATATCAAGTTCTATTGACTCTGATAACCTTATAGCTGCATTATCAAGTTTAAACTTATCAACTAATGGCACACTAAACAATGGCAGTGTATGTCAATCAGATCTTCGAAGTGAATTGGATGATCACCATAACTTTCTATTTGGTTCGCTGTCAATCCAAGAAAATGTTAACATGCGCACTATGGAGAACAATTTGGATCCATATTCTTTAAAGGTCCACTCTCTTGCAGGTTCATTCAAGTCTTCACTTGATGCTGCTTCTGGACGTGTGGTGGAGGTCAGAGATTCAGGTCCCAGAGCTAGTGATTCAGTTGAACCATGTAGGTCTACCAAATCAACTGCCAATTCATATGTGAAGTCACCTTCGTCAACTATCGTTACTGGTCCTGATAATTCACTTTGCCATTATCAGAACTTTGAGAGTGTAAATGCATCCTTTGCAGGTAGTGGATTCAGTACTTATTCTGGTACCTCTGCATTACCTTCAACGTTGCACAATTATATTGACTCAAGAACTATGCCCTCTGTATTTGGAAATTATGCTTCTGCTTCAGGAGCATTTCTTACAACAGAATCCAGGGCTTCTGGAGGCAGTACTTATGTAACACCAAGTTTAACTCCACTTGCAGATTGGCAGAATCATAGTCTAATTGGCAGTCAGTCTGCAGCATCTGCTGTCCATACACCTCTTAATAACCCTCTCTACTTTGAGAACCTGAAAGCTGCTGAATATACTTCTCCAGTTGCTGCTAACTATAGTGATCCTCCATTAAAGGCTTACCTTGAATCATATTTTCAATCACAGAAACAGTCTGGTTTCCCAATGCTCGCAAAATCTGGTTCACTTAATGCTGGTTACTATGCTAATCCTACTTTTGGACTTGGCTTACCTTATCCACAAAGCCCTTTAGCAGGACGGCTTGGTTCTCCGGTTGGACATAATAGCACACTTTGGTTTGGTGATTGCTCTATGCAATTTCCTTATGGCTTGAGAAACGAAAAAGGTAGCAGTATAGGATCATGGATTTTTAATAAACTCCAGAACATGGAGGAACACATAGCATCCTCACTGTTAGAGGAGTTCAAGAACAACAAAACAAGATGCTTTGAGCTTGCTGAGATTGCTGGCCATGTTGTGGAATTCAGGTATGCTGAAGTTACATGCTATATACATTTGGCATTTATGTTTTTAGATAGAACAGCTAGTTTATTTAAAGAGATTTAGGTTCTTGTGCTATTATGACCAATACAGTGGAAGAAAATAGGCTAGAGTTACTTGAACAAAATTATTAGCAGAATCTACACATATTGCTATGAGAAAATATCAGTTGTTTATAAAAAAGAAATTTGATGAAGAATTATCCAATTTAAAAATGATTTCAGAAGATTTATTATATGTATGAAAAACAGCAAAGAGTAATCTAGAACCCTGACATTGCGGTGGAACAATATTGGGAACAACTCCAAGGAGTAGTTCAAAAGTTTGACATTTGGGAGGTAGGGAAAAGTTGTCTTGGGGCTAAGGCGGTGCAGCATTTCATGAAACTCAAAGACAAAGTACCCAATTCCGGACTAAACCTGTAAATGTTACTAATAACTTTAATAATTTAACTCTTCTCAAATTGGGCACAAATATTATGTACAACTTGTTATATCAAATGTCTTGTAGAAAAAAATTATGAAAAGACATTAAACCAAGGTGATAAAGCTAGAGCATTGCCAAAAGATTGAGAAATTTTGAGGATGCAATGGTTTGATTGAAGTAGATGACAATCTTGAAGATGCCCATCTTCAAAACACAAAGTTGTTGACGATCCAGATATAATCATCTTTGCTAAATTGAAGATGTCATGGGATCCTAAACTTTATCATGGTTTTGGTCAAGGTTTAAAATTTTGAATCATGGTGAAGTTTCATTTATGACCGGAATGATGTTGTTTTCGTGCCAATGCTGTTCTGGTACCTTTTCTAAAATATAAATATATTAATTAAAAAATATTTTTAATAATATTGATTGATATAAATGTTTACTTTTGAGTTATATTTGAGATGTTGAATGTTGAATTCAAGTTTTGTTATTAAAAATGTTTGATGCTTATTGAGTAAAAGTCAATTTAGGGTTAGTTGAAGTCCACCATGTAGACATAATTTATTTTAATTATTTTAAAATTAAACCAAATTTATATATATATATTTTTTAATTCATAGTAGTATATTTTATAAGGTTAGATATTATATTATATTATAGTATATTATATATGTTTTTTTCTAACAATGTATTTCCGCCCTCTTAAAGTTTATTTTTCTCTATTTACCAATGGATAAATGAATGAGGGGAAAAAATTAACTATCCTTTTTGAGGTATTTTTGTTGTTTATCTCGTGGATGGATGAAGGAGCGAAAAAATAACTATCCTTAAATAGGTAAAGAGACTTTTTCTTCTTCTCTATTTACCCTCATAGATGGATGAAGGGAAAAGAAATAATTAATGATGAAGTAGAAAAAAATTAACGGATGAAGGAAGAAAAAATTAAGAGAGGGAAAGGAATTAGAATTAACTGTATAAAAAAAAATAAAAAAAATGGAAATGAAAAAAATAAAAACGAAAATGAATTCCATAGCCTCACAAGGTAGCAACTACCTTTATGACCTTAAAAGGTTGTTGTGTGGTTCGACTGTCTCCACGATCGCACGAGGTTGTCGTGAGGTCGGGGCGACCTCAAGGCTTCGAACTCGTGCTGGTGTCGATCGATAGGTGGAATTGTAAATTCCACCCATCTCAATTGGCACAACTCAATATTTTATATCATGGGTTCTAGTCAAGATTTAAAGTACTTTTATGTGCTCGAGTTTTGGTTTTGGTTGAGTAGCACACTTTCAACAATGATATAAAATTAACGCAAATGAGTTTTAATCTTATAATGACCAATTTTGGTTGTTACATACAAATATAAGCATGAAGGGGAGCCTTTGCGTAACGGTAAAGTTGTTGCCATGTGACTTAGTGGTCACGGGTTTACGTGGTCTTCGTGCATTGGGCTGCCCTTTACTTCCAAACAGAAGCATATAATAATTAGGAAATCAATTGAACGAAAATTTTATAGTAACAAATTGCTAATAACTATTTTAATAGATGATAATACTTTAACTGATAATTAAATGAGTCTTGTGTATCAGATGAGAGGGTTGATTCTTCTAGCATCCTTGAGATCAACGTTATAATTTTTTTGACCCAAATTAAAGAATTGCCATAGATTTGTTGGGATAAGGGCGTTGATGTCATGGAATAGATGTTTCTTCTCATCCACCAAAGAATATAATTATAGACTGCTAAATGATTATAATAAAATATCTGGATAAATTGTCACACAACTGGTTACTTGTCTAATATATTTAGCCATATTTTGAGTATAGTTGATTTTAGTGCATTTTTTTTTAAACTTAGTGGCTTATTCAAACATTAGTTTAATTTTCAAATAAGAAGATTTAGTAATTCATAATAAGACACTTGAGTCTTCACCTTGTATATCAATTTTTTATCATGTCACGCTTCGTCAATCTTTAGTACCAACTGATTCCTTCACATTATAAATTTCATAGCTATGCTTATTGTGGAGATGCAAGCATCATCTTTATCTTGTGATCAATTGCAATATTTTCTTACTTGGAAAGGGTGGTAAAAGTGTGAGAACGAAATCAAGCTTCAACTTTTAGTAACTAGGAGAAACAAAGTACATTAGAGAGATCAAAAGAAGAAGATGGTGAAAACATTAAAGGTCAAGACTCAGATCATTGTGCTGTACAAAATTCAGACTATCCCCGTTTTGCACTAAAATTATTCGATCTTTTGCAAGATTCAGATCACACCTGGTAAGATTTTATTTGTAATAAATGTTGGAGCAAATCTTGATGCTGAACATATGTTTTGTCTTTGACCAAGTTTTGTATGAGATCCAAAGGATGAGGTGGAGATCAACCATTTGAATTCTCTTTTTTTGTTTTTTTTCTAAGAGAGATCTCTAGGTCTGGAACAATGATGAAGAAAAAGATATAAGAGAGATCTCTAGATCTGGAACAAAGATGAAGAAAAGGTGTAGTAAAAGCTACTGATGATAACCCTTGAGGGTGCCCTGTGCAACGATGGCTTACTTGACTTATGGAAGAGGCACAACAACCACCTAGGTTCATGCCTTTATTTATTGAGTGGAGGTAGTGAGGTTGTAGTTTGGGAGTGAAGGTGGCATAAATGATAGCAGTGGAAGGCGAGGCTT
Organism: Zingiber officinale; assembly: GCF_018446385.1. NCBI lineage: Eukaryota > Viridiplantae > Streptophyta > Magnoliopsida > Zingiberales > Zingiberaceae > Zingiber > Zingiber officinale. The sequence continues at coordinate 112,149,696 of NC_055999.1, read as the reverse complement.
AGAATGATAATAATACTGATAAGGTTTAGCTTATGAAGGAGCACGAAACAACAATAGGCTGCAGAGGGACGAACTTGAAGTACATGATTTCCACGACGATAAATTTATCAAAGAGAAATATTATTGATTCAAAGATGCATTACAAAGTGTGAGGAAACTTGATTTTGTATATATATATATAATAGTGTAGCTAGGTTCCATAAAAATGTTATTATTTGATAAGTCTATTTAGAATAATATGTTATTTTATGAAGAATAGGTTATGATATCAATCTATTAAAAGGGGTTACGATCCCATGTATTAGAGAAGTTTTCAGTTAATACAATTTTTAATTTTCAACATGGTATCAAAGCCAAAACTTAGTGATTCAGTCTAAGTTCTGGTTATCCTTTAATTCATCATCATTGTCAACACCGTCCTATCCATATATTATTTGCACTACTTCGGTGTCTTGTTTGGTTCCTCCTCTCCTTATTCTTTCTTTACGAATAAAAAGTTTAGTCTTTGATTTTTTTTGTATTCTATATCTTATTTTTTTTTCTATCCTCTCTTTCTTCATGTCATCTTAATCTTATTTTCCTGTTTTGTAATTCTTCTACTTTTTTTTTTTTGCCTCTTATCTTTTTATAATTTATCCATGTATATATTTCCTTCTTGATTAGTGCGTAAAAGAAAAAAAAACAAAACTTTCATCTCCATCTTCAACCGGTGAAATAACCCCACAATACAAATTTCTTCCTTACCAATGAATGCAATATCTTTTTTATTAATTAAGTTTAGCAATGATAACTAGTTTCTTTGGGAAACCTATCTCTCTCTTTGCTTTATGTCCATGATAACTTATTCTAATTTTTTTTCTCTTCTTTATACTCCTTTATCTTCCTTATCTCGATCTCATTTAATTTATTTTTATTATTATTTTTTCTTCTTCTTTAACTCATTGTTTTTGATTTTTCTATTATTAGTGTTTATCTTTATGTTCTTCATCTCCCCGCTACTTTCATCTTTTGAAATATCTTTTCATTTATTCTCACGAATTATAGATTTTGTCCCTTTTCCTTTTCCTTTTCTTTTATTCTTTTTTTTTCCCCTTGTGATGCCTCCAATCAAAACCCAAAACGGCAGTCTGGTGCATGAAACTCCTGTCAATGCAGAGTCCTAAGGAAGGGTCGGACTATTCTAGATTTATTATATTTCCTTTTCTCATCCATTCTCGAATTTTCCCTTTTCCATTTTATTGGACTTCATAATTGGATTCCTTTCTCTATCCTTCATCATCAGATTATCTTGGCATTCATTATTGATTTTTTCCTTTTATCAACCTTCATAGTTGGATTTATTTTCCTGATCTTCATGGCTCTATTCTTTTCTTTGCTTGGTCTTCATTACTAATTTTTTCTTTTAGAGCCTTCATAGTTGGATTTCTTTTATCAGCCTTTACAGTTGAATCCTTTATAATTGAATTTTTCTCTTTTGTTTGGCATTCATTGCCGATTTTTCCTTTTACTAGCCTTTATATTGAAGTTTTTCCTTTTGCTTGACCTTTATTGTAGCCTTCATAGTTGAATTCATTTTACTAGCCTTTATAGCTGGATTTTTTTTCCTCAACCTTTATTACCATTTTTTTTACCAACCTTCGTAATTGGATTCTTTTTAAAGGCTGGTTTTTTATCTATTGCCTCACCTTCATTGCTAATATGAGCTATGCTTGATTCCTTTTAACAATCTTCACAGCTAGATATTTCTATTATTGTTCGACCTTCATTGTTGACTTGTCCTTGTTGCCGGTCTTCTAGCGAGGAATTTCTTTTACCAACTTTTATAATTGGATTTCTTCTACCAACCTTCATAGCTATATTTTTCCTAGTTGCTTGTCCTTCAATTCTCTTCATAGTTGGATTTCTTAGGGCTTAAGAGTTCAAGAGAAACACTTTTAATATACTATTTAAACATACACGCTAAAAATAATCTTGTCCATAAGATATTTGACTTATTTATCAAAGGGTATAAGTGTTATCATCCTCTATCAAAGAAGTTCCATCTGTCAGACATTACTTTTAATGCACAGGCCTTACTTCACCACTTTATCTTCAGGGAGGTAGAAGATTAGGATGGAGGTTTTTTTTTTCTTGTATTACTTCCAATATCTAAATCAGTATCTAAGTCTATGTCAAATTCTATGTTTGAACTTGTGCTTGAAAATCCCAAGCTTGTTCGTTAAAAATGTGAGACTTGACCAGACATGTTTAAGGAATAAGATGGTCACCCCTGAACTATTGTGAGTTCAAGAATCCAACCCAAATGCTGAGAATGAGTTTGATGTCAAGAATGCATATTTGCATGAAGGACTAGAGGAACAAATCTATATGGAAGTCCCACCAGGATATAAAAATAATTTGGAAGCTCATATTGTATGAAAATTTTATACGAAGTTAAGAAATCACCACGAGCATAATTTGCAAGAGTTATGATTGCTATAAGGTATAGACAAAGCTAAGGGGATCACATATTGTTTATCAAATACTCTTTTTCAAGGAGAGTCACTGCATTTTTAGTATATGTTGATGATATAAGAGTGATAAATGATGTGGCTCCTTAGATAAGCAATACAATTTTATAGATCTTCTTAAACAAACAAACAAGATATCATGCAAGCTAGCAAGTTCTTTAATAGACCCAAATCTTATGCTTGGAAGAGAAAGATGCCATAATAGATAAGAATGCCATAATCTTATCTGTCTTATAGACGACCAAACATAGCATAAGAAGCTCATCTTCAAGCAACTCATTGAGCAGCCCAAAGGAATACTAGGAAAGAGTATTAAAGGAAATGATTGTACTAGAGCCACATATGGATGCTGATGATTCTGGGTCAACAGTTGTTAGGAGGTCAACCATAGGATATTGTATAGGATTGGATCATGCGATAGAGGGGGGTTGAATATCGCTCGTTGAAAATCTTTCTTTTCTTTTGAAAAACAAATAGAGATACGCAATCGAAAACTAAAACAAACCCTTGGACCTTTTCCGAATGAGCAACTCACTAATATTCTTCTCTCCGAAAAAGCTTTCGGAGGAGGAAAGTGTACAAAAGATGAAGGAGATAGTAACAAGCTACTATCCTTTTTGATGTAAATGCAAGTAGGTAAAAGTATACCGACAACTTAAAGATAGAGCTTTGTCGTAGGTTGTTGGAAAGCGTTTTGGTGTAGCAATACTTGCATGAACATAATAGTAGAGAAAGAGAGAGTGTTGAGAGAATTGGATTGAAGTGTTGAACCTTGGATCATGAGGCTTCTTTTATATGCTTCATTTGGTCAACTGGAGATGATGAGTGACTAATACCGTCCGGTCGACTGAGGCAATTGGATCCTGTTCCTTATCGATCCCATGAAATTAGCTTTTCCGGTCAACTGAACACCTATCCAAGCGACTGGACCCCAAAATTTCTTTTACTGTTTCGATCTGATCATATCCAATCTGCACTTTCCAAACTTGTTCAATCAACTGGACCTTTGCTTCCATTTTGGACTTGATCTTAATCCGATTGTGCTTATCTTCTTAGGATCGGTGGACTAAACCTCCCTGTTTAGTCGATTGAACCCTTCGTTCAACCAAAACTTTGCTTTTCTCCAAAACAAAGTTAGCACAACAAGAATAATAATAATACACCTGCAAAATAGAGTTAGATATATATAATTACGCATGAGTTAATCTTGACGGTTAGGACTGTCTGATCTCGACTTAGAAACCTCCATTAGTTGATCAACGCCTAAGGTTGTCCCAATTGGGACTCTCTAGGGCTTACCTTAGTTACCCGACAAACATCTAATTCAGCTGACCTATTTGGACTTCTTCTTTTGCTTAGTGTCCGATTTACCCACCAAAATTTTTCTGCAACACTGAGTTAACACAATAGAAGTAGTAATGCAAAACAGTGTCAGCAACGCTACCAAATATGTTGGTCTGGTCGACTACACGTCGACCAAAAATCTTCTTTCAGTCACAATTGCTTGGAGTTTACTCCTTCAAGACTTCTTATTACACTAAGGTTCACTCCCTTAGGATTTTCCTCTTATTTGGAGTTCACTCCTCCGAGACTTCTTACTATCTAATATTCACTCCCTTAGAGTTTTTCTTTTGCCAAACATCGATCACCCTTGAACTGCTTGGGATTTACCTTTGCAAGACATCTAGTCAACCTTGATTTACCTTTGCAAGACATCTAGTCAACCTTGACCTGTCAGGACTTCTCATTTGCCTAGGTCAACCTTTACTTATCATGACTTCTCACTTAACTTGGTTAACCTTGATTAAATTACTTGGCAAATCTTAACTAGATCCCATTAAACATATTGTCAAATAAACATCAAAACTCTGGAGGTCGATTACACCAACATATTGCACCTTTCTTGGTGGTAACCTTGTGACATGGAGGAGCAAGAGATAACATGTGGTAATGCAGTCTAGTACACTGGTAAAATTTTGATTAGTGGTTCATGGTGTGTGTTAACTAATTTCGTTAAAGATTATCTTAGAAGACTTATCAAGTAAGACGACCCAATGAGATTTTATCATAATAATTAGCTCGTGATTAAATTAGCTCACAATTTGATACAATATGATTGAACAGATCGCTTTAAAATCGACAAACACTTTATCAACGAAACTAGAGAGGAGGTTGATTTGTATCCTTAAGTATCTATACACGGATAGCTTAGTTACTAAATGGATAAACAACTCACTTTTTCAAAGTATTGTATCCAAGCTAAAAATGATACACTTATTCACTAGCTTGAGGGGAGTTTGAGGGGAAAATTATTATTCTATGAAAATAAGTTGAGCTGACAATTTATAAAAAAGGATTAGGATTCCATGTGTTAATACTTTTCATTTAATTCAATTTTCAATTTCCAACACAAAGGGGAGTTTTGGTCTTTGTCATCCTCTAATCCAATTAAAATTAGAAATACTTTACCGTTGCGCCAAGGCTCCCCAAAAGGGTAGCTCGGTGCACAAAGCTTCCGCCATGCGGGGTTCTGGGGAAGGATCCACTGTACGTAGCCTTACCCTTTTTTTTGCAAGAAGTTGTTTCCAAGCAATTAAAATTAGAAATAAAAAAACAAAAATGTAAAAAATATCCACTAATCTAATATACAACAACAATAACAACCAAGCCTTATCCCACTAGGTGGGGTCGGCTATATGGATTCTTTTATGCCATTGAGTTTTATCTCCTACTATATCATCATCTATACTTAAATAATTTTTATCTTGTTTTATTGTTGCCAACCAAGTCTTTTTTGGTCTTTGTTTTCCTCGTTTAATATGCGTGTTTGTCATAGTTTCATATCGTCTAACTGAAGCATTTATTGATCATCTAAGTACATATTCGTGTCATCTTAAACGTGTCTATCGGAGTTTTCTCTCAATATATGCAACTTCGACTTTCTCTCTAATGCTCTCATTTCTTATTTTGTCCATCCTCGTATGCCCACACATCCATCTTAACATCCTCATATCTGCAACTCTCATCTTCTGCTAATGTGTTCGAGTCATACTCAATATTCAGCTCCATATAATATAACAGGTCTAACTATAGTTTTATAAAATTTACTTTTAAGTTTTAGAGGTACTTTACGGTCACATTAAACACCCGACACTCTTTATTTCAACTATCCTGTTTGTATTTTATGTAAGACATCTCTCTCAATTTCTCTATCATTTTGCAAAAATGATCCTAAATATTTAAAACTCTCGATTTCGGGCAATTCGTTATCTCCTATCTTAACAATTGTTTCATTGCGTCTAATATTGCTAAACTTAAATTCCATATATTCTATTTTTATTCTACTAAGCCTAAAACCTTTCCCTTCTAGTGTTTTCCCTTTTATCTTAACAAATAAAAGAATGCTCTTCCAACAATTTGTTTCCTAAGTTGTCAAACCATATCAAATTTGTACTTTTTATCCATTTGTTTTATTAAATTTATATTTTTTGTTGGGTTAGAGGTTTTAAAAAGACCCTAACTCCTGTGTAAGACATCTTTGAATTAATAATATTTTCTTCTCGATAAGATCATTTTCGTTTGCCCAGTGTGGTGCTACTTTAGTTGGTAACCAAGCCAGAGTATGGCAGTTTGATCTCGATACTAATTACCCTTTTTTGTACATCACATCATCTTTCACCACCTCTATGCCTACCAACTATGATCATAGTCGACATTTATCCTCCACAAAACATTGTGCAACAACCCTTGTCCTCCATTGCTTGCGCTGTTTAACCCCTTTACTATTCCGAAGCACACTAGCACCATACTCAAATGCCCAAAAGGCTCTATTGGGCACCAATATTATCCATCAATGCCAACCACTTGCTTCCCTAGTTGCGCTGCTATAATTGTGCTCATAGGTCGCAAGCACATAAGATCTGCTTTTGCCTTATGACTCAGTGCCACTGCAATGCTTGCCCTTGTTGGCATTAGTAGAAAACCTCCTCCTGGTCCCTTTTGTCAATGACCACACTAATTCCTCCCTTGCAATCATTAATATATTTTGGTGAAATTTATTGTGAAAGGTTAGTGTCTATCACCTATAGCCCGATGTTGAGTTAATTGGCACTAGAGCCAAAGTCTAAGCCTAGTGGTTCACTTCTCCCTCTCACACTCTTCTCACATTCATGTTCCTGAACATGAAGGCCGGATCCATTTAATTTAGTTAAGTTCTTTTTTAAAAAAAAATCAAGAAAATTAGTGAAGAAAGTGGTAGTTAAAAAATATTACCGGGTTTTGGTTAGAAAAAAGTTAAGAAGTTTAAGTGAGTGCTCGCCATTTAAGTGAGATATAATACAAGGTTAGGATTCACTATTATGCTTATTGCTAGAGGAATATACAAATTTCTAGACGGAGATATACAAAATGCAACTTATTTCATCAACTGAGACTTGATCTATATGCAACTTCGACATCAAACTTGAATCACATCATCCTATATAAAACATATTTTCTTTATTAAAATTGTCAATCTTATTTAGTTTAATAGAGCTTCATAATTAAAGATCATCATAAACATAACTAAATTTTATATTGTCATTCATTGCATCACACTGATTTATTTTATAAGCATCATTATTTGTTAATACTTAGATCAACATCATGAGAGGAATCACCACAACTGACTCTAAAATACATGAGATATGAGAGACACAAGCCTTACTAATGTTGGATCTAATTAATGCAAGACGGAAGGGGGGGATAGTGTTTATGAATTAGGAGTTGATAATAATAAAAACTGCTAAACCATAAACAAAACAAAAGACCAAATAAATCCTAAGCCAGATATACAATAATTTAGAGAACACTTTGTAGAATCTAATTGCATGCTATAACATTTACAATTTTACGAGTGATCGTTTTAAAATTCTAAACAAAGAATTCTAAGTATGCAGCGGAATAAAAGAAACTAACTTAAACACAAATTTGATCAAGTGAAATGTATGCAACTTAGATAACAATCAAGCAAGATTCAACAATCAAGTACCAAGCTTGAATGTAGGACTTCTAGAACACTTAGCATAATAAGCATGCGAAAATTGATAATATGTTGAGCACAAAAAGCATGCAAGTATTAATTAGATTTTTAAGTATTAAGCACAAATAGCATGCCAGAGTCAACAACTAAACTCCTGGAGATGGAGAAACCTCAAAAAGAATATAAAAAGTTAAGTGCACAAAAATGAATAATAAATGTATGACAACAAATAGAGATTACAATTAGACGCTCTTAGTTGCCGTTGGTCGTTAGCGTTCGTGAGCACAACACCTTAACATGGAGCACAAGAAGAACTTCGGAGAGCACAAAGAGAGTAGTCCAGAGATATGGATCCTCAAACAAGTGTCTCAAGCCTCCTTTTATAGAGCCAGAGTTGATGTTGACTTGGCACTACTCCAGTCGATTGGACAATGCTCACGTGACTGCAAACTCTATTCGATAGATAATGTTCTTCGTGGTCTGCGATCAATTGGACTCCTTCCGATTGCCTTGAGCTTGGTCAATTGCCGATCTTGACCTATTTCGGATAGCTAGATCTTGTCATCTCCGATCACTTGGAAGCTATCCCCGGACGCTGAGGTTGCCTCGCTCCTCACTCCGGTTGCTTGGAACCTTCCGACTCCATCAGTCGAGGATTATCCCTAGCTAGTAGCCCGAACTCCCTTTTAGTTGCTTGAACCGGTAAAAATGCTTCCTTGCAAAAAGTAACACATAATGAGTATGACGGAAGATTAATGTTACTCGTACGCACCTTAGCTAGATGTTCAGCTTCCAGCCGACCCATCTAGACTTAGTTGCCAAGATTCAGCTTCCAACTTGCTTGGACTTGTTGCCAAGATCTCAACTTCCAATTGACTCCCCTTGACTTGATTCACATAGCCCAGCTAGGACATTCCCACCTAGCCCTGCCAGAACTTTCACCGTCTGGTTCCAATCAAGTATTCCTTGGTCTCACTTGAGCTTTACTTGGTTCCCAACTAGGACTTCACCTCTTGTCAAGTAACTTACATTTACACACTTGATACAATCCATCAGATCAACACAAGATTAACTTTTAACTTGGCCACACATCAAAACATAGGTTTGATGTGGTGCTCCCAGCACCAACACGCTTGAGCAGACTAGCATGCAAGAATCAATAAGGTACTTAGCACAAGTAGCATGCAAAATTTAATAGTAAGTTGAGCAGAATTAATGTTCAAGATCTAAGTTAATAAAAATAGGATTCTTATTAAAATTGCTTCTTTCCATAAACTCTCTGGAGGTGGAGAAAATTTTAACGAGAATCAAAAGTTAAGCGCAAATAATGAGAAAATACGGCAACTTGAAAAGTAAAAGTTACAAGATCGGAGTTGTCATTAATCTTTTACACGCGTAGCATGTCGACACAAAAAAACAGAAGCACATGAACATAGTTTCGAGAGCGAGAATTCTTGATGGATTGTTGTAAAGCTTTGCCTCTAGCCTCCTTTTATAGAGCCTTGTCGAAGCTAGCTTGGTACCATTTCGGTCGACTGGAAGCTCCTTTCGGTCGCTTGGAGCTTGCTGACGTGGTTGCAAATAACGTTTCTACGATCTTTAGTCGCTTGGATTCCCTTCGAGCGCCTAGAGCATGGTAAAATTGCAATCTTGATCGCCTCCTCTAATCGTTGGATCACATCGTCTCCGATCTCTTAGGAAGCCTTCTCCGGTCGCCTGGACGCTGAGGTTGCCCTGCTTCTCACTCTGGTTGCTTGGAAGCTATTGACTTCGTCAGTCGAGACTTATCCGCAACCATTCGCCTAGAATTCCTTCCGATCGCTTGGAACTGTTGAATAGCTCCCTACACGATAAACATTAATAAGTACGAGATTATAAATGGTTAACGTACCTTGAGTAGATATTCAACTCCCATATGACCCATTTAGACATAGTTGCCTAGACCTCTGCTCCTAGCTGACTTGCTTGGACTTGTTGCCAAGACCTTAGATCCCAACTGATTCTCTCGGACTTTCTTTACCTAGTTCCCAACTAGGTTTACCTTGTCTGGTTCCTAACTAGATTTTCTTCACCTAGTTCCCAACTAGGTATACCTTACTTGGTTCCCAATCAAGTCTTTCTTGCCTAGTCCAACTTGGTCTTCCTTTGCTTGATTCTTTCTTGGACCTCCTTACCTAGTCCCACTAGGGCATTCAGCTACCTAGTTCCAATCAAAACTTCCATTGCCTAGTCCCACTAGGTCTTTGCCATTGCATGATTCCCAACTAGGACTTTATCATTTGTCAAGTTACCTGCTTATGCAAACTCGATAAACTCATCAAATCACAAATAAACCAACTTTAAACTTAGTCCTACATCAAAACATAGGCTCAATGTGGTGCTCCCAGCACCAACAACTACCATGTAAAGGGTGAGTTTAATTCATAAGAACTAAAATAATTATTTCTACACTTACAACTCTATGAGTTACAGGGATATTTGTGCACAATTAAATTGTCTCTTTTTTAGAGAAGAATTAAATTATTCCCTAAAAATCATGCTCGATATAAGCTTATGCATGCGATAGTTTGATGACATTGAAAATCATTTTGATTGGCATCACTTGACATCAGTTAATGAATATAATTTGCCAATAATAAATTCATAGGAGCTGTAGAAATTTTGACAATGTTGAGGACGACCATTACATGATGTGAGTAAACCTCATCATGTATTGCCTTGAAATTAAAATAAAATTGACCGTAAAATGCTAATTTCCTTATAAGTTTGTCAGCTCAAAGTAATCTTCCTTAGGTAAACCAAACTCAAAGTCAACATCATGTAGTTAAAATGAAAGAATCATGCTAAAAAATCCTCTTAACTTGATTCTATGAAAGTCATTAGATAACGTTTTAGAAGAGTCCCTAATGACACTTTAGATGAACCCTAGATGATGTAACTTTAAAAGAATCCTTTAATAACATTTTCGATGATCCTCTTGGTAATATAATTTTAAAAGAACCTCTTATTGACTTAACCCTTTTAATTTGTTGTTTTTTTGATAATCGGCTTAACCCTTTTAAGAAACAACTTGATGTGATCAACACAGGCTTACATAACTCATTCATATTATCCAAAGAAGCCAAAAAGGCAAATTGAACAAAATGATATCAAGAACTTGGAGTCTTAGATAATTAATTTTTAAATTTGCAAATCAATTAAAACTTCTATTGGCATATTTCTTTTGACTCAATTGTTGGTGCAAAATGTTCTCAAGCAATCAACTTCATATGAAGCTCTCATAGCTTGTGACTTAATAAGATTGCTTGTTATGGATGGTTTTGACACAATCAAATTAGATGGATTTTGTTCGATAAAGCTTAGAGGTCTGAAATGAGGTGTACTTAGAGGTGATCCGCAAAGGATGGCTTAGAGTATCCGAGGAACTGAAAATTTGAATTATTAATTATAAGTAGTTTTTTGTAATTAATTATTTGACATGCTAATGAAGTCTAAGCAATAACACCAATACAACATTAGTCCAATTCTTCAACAAACCCATAGGCCAGAGAATCAATTCCACTAGCATTGTAAGCGTTGTGATATGATAGTGGATCACACATCTCCAGTGAACATCTGGTGGTTGATAGCTCACTAGTCGAGATGTTTATTATATGTTTGTAATTTTTTTCTTCAAAATTTAATTCAATAGACTATCAAATAGCTATGATCTTATTATTAGAAGGAAACCAACCAAATGAATGAACATTAAAGGAATAGAACCTTGTATAACCACTGGAAACAATAAAAACAAGTCTTGTGTAGCTATTATTTGTGAATAGTCACATGAATACCACCGTTAAGCTTCTTGCAGTGGCATAATTACTAATTTAATATGATCAAACTTTTAGCCAAGTTAAAATATATCTAAGATCCATGTTTATAAAGGTTTTGACATAATTTTGTGTGTCATGGTCTAAACCATCAATCTTTTTCTTTTTGTTTATGTCCAGTGCTGACCAATATGGGAGTCGTTTTATACAACAGAAACTTGAAATAGCTACAACTGAAGAGAAAAACATGGTTTTCCAAGAAATCATGCCTCATGCTATATCTTTGATGTCGGATGTATTTGGCAATTATGTGGTGCAGAAGGTATTGTATGAAATGTTATTTGTGAAATGCACGTGCCACAATGTCACTTATATTTAGCTTTGATTTAGTTTCTTGAGCATGGATCTTCAGCTCAGAGAAGGGAACTGGCTAACAAACTTAATGGGCATGTATTGGCTCTCAGCCTTCAAATGTATGGTTGCCGGGTAATTCAAAAGGTATTTAGTTTAAGTCCTCTGTGCGTGTATGCTCTTTTTTAGTATCTTCATTTTGTATGATTTCATGTGATATATGACCTTTCTCTGATGATATACCAAGTAATGGACACTTTTTTAATTTTTTTTTGTTGAAGTAAAGAAACTTCCTAGTTGCTTTCCCATGTTGATCTTGTACTTAAAATTACTAAAGTTATCATTCATTTATTTAAATTCAAACAGCTGTGATATGTTTTTTCAAACTTACTATCACCTTTTCAACTAGATAAATATCTGCGCTATGTGTAGCTTGAAATTTAGGGCCATTGAATTAATTCTTATTTATCTTAGCTTAAAGTAATTTTGATTAATAATAAAAAATTAGGATATTGTCTTATAATTTTTTAGGTTTTTATATGTACAAGTTTTAGTATAGGTCAACTATATGTAAAATATAAATATGACTACAAATTAGAAAAGTTTCAAGTGTCATTCTTTAATATTTTATTTCCTTGTATTAATCACTGGTTGCTGGTAAAATTATTTTTAAGCATTAAATCAATTTGCAAATATGACAGATTGTGGGAAGTAAATTCCCACACACTTTACACATCTTTTGGAAAGACACCATTCTTTAAGACTTTGTGCATTTATTAGTGTTCGCTGGTAAAATTATTTGTTGTTATCTTTAGAACACGAGAATTTACAAAGAGTAACTTTATTACTTTATTTAGAATGACTAGCTTATTCTACATGTTCTTCTCATCTACCTTGTGTGTCACTTAGCTTCATGGAAAAAATTAAATGCTTGAATGATAAAACACAATGTACGCTTGAATAAAAAAAATTGTGGCAAGAGATCTCATTATGTTCATTGGAATAAATTTCAAATGCATTAACAAAAATCAAACATAAATTGTTCTCACTCAATTTCTTTTAGAGTTGTAAACCAGCCAAGTTGGCTCCAAGTTTTGTGCAAAATTTTGTGTTTAAGTGTAACCATTCTAAGCCAAGCCGAGTCTAAAATGAACCAAGCTGTTGAAACATTTGTTTTAGCTTGGCTTGCTTTCTTTTTTTACGAGCTTGAGCTTGGTTTGAGTTTGATTCATTTAGATATTATCGAGCTCTCAATTCGATAACAAGTGCGTTTGTTTGTTTTTAGAACTTTTTTTTTTATTTACAAGTTTGATAAAAGCTTTGTTGATCAACATGGTTCACAAGTTTTGTTTGTGAACGCTGTTCACTAATTTGCTGAACACAAGTTGTTCAAGCCTTTTCATTTAATTGATCTTGTATATCTTAAATGAACATAAACAAGTTCTTACTAAGTCGAACACCAAGTTTATTCATTAATGTTTGCTTCATTTACAACCCTAGTTTCTTTATTCCATTCTAAAGCTTTGCTACACATATATGATAATTTTAATTAAAAATTATCTATTGTGTTTACATCTGAGATGAAGCATTAGACTAGTTTTGCATCACCTTCTCAATTTGATCAGTTAGTTGCTGTTCATGCTTTAGGAAGTTTCAAAATGGCTTCCACAGTTCCTATGAGTTCATTTCTGCTTTTAATACGATAAAACATCTGGTTTCAATTCTGTTTCAGTAAAGAAGAGGTTGGAAGAGATGAGATTGAGAGCAGTCAGCAGAGACATGATTTGGTTTCATCCTTGTTTGTTTCATAGGAATCAACTTAATCATATTCTTTATGTGTTTAACACAAAAGTTCATATTTATAGACAAAATTATTCATTTTTCTTGCAATGTTATAAGAACCACCTAGGTTGATTACAAATAAAGGCAAGATTGATAGATGATAAAGAGGTTAGGCTTTGCTGTCTTCACTGCTGAAAACAACACTAATTTTACTCTGTCGAATTCATTGCAATTCTCTATTGTTTCTGTATGATCCATTCAATTCCAACCACAATGGACGTCGGGCTTAGAGTGATCCCTATGACTAATACTAATCATCAACAAATATGGCAGTGTTAGAGTTCCATATTACTGGATCATAGGCCTGAGTCATCATGTGACCCTCTCTGCTTGGACATCCTGCATCAACTCTGCCAACAGGGAATTGTTGATGTAAATTAGTGGTATCTTGAACCACTATGATGGTGGTGGTCCGCCCTTCTTATGGTTGATGTACACTGCCTGGTGTCCCACTGATGATCACATCTATGTCTACCTTGTCCTTTCTCTTCACCTTGAGTGGCATAAGCAACATGCAAATACAAATGAGGCCAACCTCATGATTTGGGGAGGAAGAAAGACAATAGATATTGCTAAAAGTAATGCAAAGAGACAGTGAAAATGAATGTGAGAGGATAAGCACCTTCTGTTTTTGCAAATGAAAAAGGAATAAAAGGCATGTGATGAGATGGTGAAAAGCAATGCTGCGAGAAGTGAAAATTGGACAGACAAGGAGTGACGATAGGAATAAAGGGATTAACTGCCATGTGACATTTCTGTAATAATCAGGAAAAGAGCCAAACAAAAAAAGGAGGCACTGCTGGAAAATTTTCTTATTTACAAAAGAATATATATCATATAGGTGTCTGTTTGTTTCTGTTGAAAATCTTAGGAGCAAGAAGTTTATGCTTGAACACTCTTGTGAGTGTCCATTGTTCATATCATATTACTTTTTTTGCTTTTAATCATGTAGCAGCTTAGTCTAACCATCATTCTAGTTTGGAAGAGGCTGGAACTTTCTGTACCAAGGCAATTTCCTGATTCAGGGTGTGAAAAGTTTGCTAAGAGAGGTTTACTGATCAAATATTATTGTAGTTTCTTTGCCTAAATGACTGATTTTTCTGTTGCTTTTGTTCCCAGATTGATTATGAAAAAATTTCAATTAAGGTTTATTAATTATTGCTACTGAATTCTCATTGTCCAATGTTAGATGTACATCTTTATTTATTTTAAGTACTAGTGTAAAATATGCAATAAATTTAATTATAATGCCTTTTCCTAATATGAATTACAGATATTTCAGGATATCCTTGACTTGTATGTTGTCTTGCTAGTGGTTTGCTTCTTTCTAGATTTATGTGAACTTAATAGTATGGAATATTTTGATTAATCTCTTAGAAAGTAAACATGACATACTTCACAGGCCATAGAAGTGGTTGATTTGGATCAAAAGAAAAAAATAGTTTTGGAACTTGATGGAAGTGTCATTCGATGTGTCCGTGACCAAAATGGAAACCATGTTATTCAGAAATGTATCGAGTGTGTTCCGCAGGATGTGATTCAGTTTATCATATCCACTTTTTATGATCAAGTTGTGGCATTATCTACACATCCATATGGTTGTCGGGTTATACAGGTTAATAAGCCCTTTAACTTTTGGCATTTTTCAAATAATAAATTCTATGTCCATACTGCCTGTTCCTCAGGCTAATTAACTCTTATATTGATTTCAGAGAGTTCTGGAGTATTGTGATGACGTGAAAACCCAGCATATCGTGATGGGAGAGATTATACAATCTGTTTGTTTATTGGTTCAAGACCAGTATGGAAATTATGTTGTCCAGGTTTGTGTGACTAATGTTTTTGGTTAACTGATCAGTTAACTCTGTTTTGGTCCACTAATGTAATTGTTCATAAATGGACCAGACGACCAGTAGCTCTTCTTATGTTCCATGATTACTTGGAGTCTCATGGAGAAGTAGATGCTTTTTAGCCGATCTGGTTAAGGGAGAAACATACTTCTAGTTGGGCATTTCATGTGTCCATCAGACTTAAATTAGGGATCAACAATTTCTATGCAGTTTATGTTCTGGTATAAAATTAAGATTCTCTGCTATAGGGTTGGTTGCTATTTTTCTCACTGGAACTTACGTTGGAACTGGATGCTATAGTGACTTTAGCTAACTGAGAACCACCTATGTCTATCTATATAGTGACTAGTAAAAATAAAACTAAACACCTGGGGCTAGTGTGTGTAGACATTTTATAGCTACAGCTTTTGTTCGGTTTCCACTTCCTCAGGGTGGTTTATCCTGGTTACTTCAGAGTTGGAATGGGGGTTTGATGACAAAGAAATAAAAGAGAATTTCGGAAAAAATGCTTTCTATCTCATTCACTAAGAGAATTACAATATATTGATATCAAGGATTATCAAATCCCTTAATCTTAGGGTCTAAAATATAGGAAGAAATACAACGATAATTACAGGAAGAATATAACAATAATGAGAGAGGCAATCAAGGGATTTACAGCTATAAAAACTAAATAAGGAAAGAATATATTGACAATATTGGCATCCCCCCTCAAATTGATGCAGTTAAGTCTATCAACATCAATTTGTTACTTAGAAACTTGTGTTGTCAGTGAAGCTGCCAAATCCTAGTTTTCCACCTCCCCGCTTTCGGACAGGATCACATACTTGGGATAGCAATGAGTCTTTCAGAAGATACACTTGCATACACAATATCGGTGAACTCAACCCAAAGGTTTCCAAAGGAAGAATAAAACTCTTGGATTGACATACTCTCTTGACTGAGCTGACTCAACTCGAGTTCCAATTGAAACCTTCGTGTTGTATTACTTTGGTTGTAAATTTTCTTTAAGTAATCTCACATTTTTCTAGAGGTCTTATAAGGCTTGAGATTGAGAAGTATGGAGAGTTCCACACTTCCAAGGATCCAAGATATAATCTGAACATCCTTCACCTCCCATTTCACATATTTCTACTTCTCCTTCTCGCTGTTAGGTGCAGGATTTGTCCCATCAATATGACCTCATAATTCCATTCCCTTGATAAAGATCTGCAATTGGAATGCCCAAGAAGAATAGTTCTTTCCATTAAATCGAACAAGAAAATATTCAGATCGTTCCATAGACATGGTTCAAACAAGTATTACGAGATCAGGTCGAAGAAAACATACTTGGAAGAACACGAGAACAAAACAAAACAAAACATTAAGATCTTTGAGCTAGACAAGAAATCAGACATAGGATGAAATGATCTCAGAGTTTTGGCTTTGATACCATTACAAAGAAAATGAAAAAGAAATAAAAGAGAATTTCTAAAAAAATATTTTCTATCTCATTCACTAAGAGAATTACAATATATAAATATCAAGGATTACCAGATCCCTTAACTCCCTTAATCCTAGGATTTAATATAGGAAAAAATACAGCAATAATTACAGTAAGAATATAACAATGATGAGAGAGACAATCAAGGAATTTATAGCTATAAAAATTAAATAAGGAAAGAAGAATAAGGAAAGAATATATTGACAATATTGACATTTGACTCATAAACAATACTTTATATGACTTATCAGGATCATTGTTGAGCCACACTTGTCCCAAATGTTTGGTACTGAATGTTGACCTTTACACAAAGGTTGTATCATTGGTAATCAAATCAATTAAACCATTTATATTACATTGACTACCCTTTCATCTTCCAGTCTGATCTATTGAACTCCTTAAATTTTAAAATTATGCCTTTGAACAAGTCCATGCCATATCAACACATTTTTTTTTTGTTTATCATCCACTGGAGCTACACTTAAATGCTCTCACATATTAGTTTGTTTTTTTGTTGAAATTTTATTGTAAACTTTGGAATAACTCTGTGCATTTGTCTTAGCATTCTTATTTTTACTATATTAAGCTTTTGGGCTATTTGTTTCCTAATAGCTCACCAACCCCCCAATGCATAAAACTACAAAAGAATGTTGGGACATGCCACAATCCTATAAAATTTTCAAACGGTAATCATTCAAGGCTTTAAAAACTCCTTTCTATGTCAACTACCCGTTTTTTTCCTGTTAATGATATCTTCATTAGTAAATAATGAGGCTGTTGTTCCTAACAATGGATGGAATATCAACTGTGTGAAACTTCAAAGTTAACCCTATACTACCACAGTTTGTTAATTGTTTTGGCACAAATTAGTTCTACCCTTGCTCTAGTTCCAATTTTTCTAAATGGTTTAGAATGGGAATTGGAGTTTGGAAGCCAAAGGCCTGCTAAGAGACTTAACATTTTGAAGACATCCCATCATTTTTAGAAATGCTAAAATCAGTTCAGCAAATGACTGTTAAATTAAACTATTACTAAAACTACCTTCATTTCATATGGAAGTAAAATGTACCATGTATAACTTTTGAAATAACCCTACATTGGATATTTCAGCTTAAATTAGTTCAATCAGTTGCTCTGGTTTTGGTTCAGGTTGTTTTTCTTGGTGGTTTCAAAGTGGCAATTCAAGTTTGGACCTGACAAGGACATGCCCTCCTAAATTTAATCATTTTTAGAAATGCATAAAATCACTCCACCACAATTGGTAATTTAGGAAACTATATCTTCTGTAGTTCTAATACCATCTTCATGTTAGAAAATTCAGAAATATCTCGCTGCAGTTCAACATACTAGCTTCAGTTCATGATGAGTCATGGATCTAACTAAACTTGTGTTTGACTTTCTTGTCGCATTCTATGCTGAGATCTGTACAATATTTATTCTGTAATCTTGAAGCTTTTTTACTCATTGAAATTATATTTGTAACAGCATGTTTTAGAGCATGGCAATCCTGATGAGCGTTCTGCCATCATTAAGCAGTTGTCTGGAAAGATAGTTCAGATGAGTTTGCAGAAGTTTGCTTCAAATGTTGTTGAAAAGTGTTTGACTTTTGGTAGTTTTGAGGAACGCCAGATTTTGGTAAATGAAATGCTTGGTTCAACTGATGAGAATGAGCCTCTCCAGGTTTATTTCTGTCATTTAAAATGTTTTTTTTAACTTACCCTACCATGCACAAATTCTGTTCTACCATGTCGCTAGATTCTTAATTTTTTTCACAGTTTATCTGGGCAATGCGGTGAAGGCATTTTTCTTTTCTCAAAATACCAAGCATGAAATAGTTCCCAGGACGCTTGGCTGTTCTCATATATGGTCCTTTTGAAGTGTGCGACATCATTTTATTGCATTGAACAAGTGATTCAAGCTCCAAGTTAGTCGGAGCATATTTTATTATTGGAAGTTCAACTCCTATATTGTAATATAACTTGAGTCTTTGAATAATGTCTTCTAATAATACCATTTTATTAGTGGTGAAGTGAAAGAAAGGCATTGCATTCTTGGTATAACATTTTTATTCTAGCATGTTAACTATTACATGAGCAATTTGCAAAAGGTTTTCTTCTCCTCCATACAATACAAGATCCTGACTTACAATAATAGTCTGAAAAGAACAGCTAGGAGTATAAACTCAAATATTCTTCTTTTGTATACTTATACAATAATCTCCTTGTGTTAGGCAATGATGAAAGATCAGTTTGCTAACTACGTTATACAGAAAGTGTTAGAGACCTGTGACAATCAGCAGCGTGAGTTTATAGTGTCACGAATAAAAGACCACTTGAGTGCTCTGAAGAAATATACATACGGAAAGCATATAGTTGCTCGTGTGGAGAAACTTGTTGCAGCTGGGGGTAAGGCATTGTCCTTTAGTTTGCTGTTTTAGTTGCTTCATTTGATTTCCTACTCCAAAGTCAAATCAAAAGGAAACTGACATTATTTGTCTGTAAATTCCAAATTTTGTTCATTCATTACATTTTTTTAGTCAAATGTCAAAAAGTGTTCGTCATTAAATTCCAAATTGCCCATTTATCACATTGAATTTTAACCCTTTAGATGGAATACAAACTGTTATGAAATCATATCCGACTGTTGTTTTTTCTTGCCCATATTTATCTCTGGTTTGGAAGATGAATCCTATTGTCTAGAAATAGATTGGTTGTTGATGCTTATGATTTTGATTATAGCATAATTATTTATCAAAAGATATAGCAAACATGGGATACATACATGATACACCATCTTTGAATGTTTCTACCATTTACCACTACCTAGCATTACTAGAATATTCCCTTTTAGCTTATTCAAATTCTTCATTTCATTTAGATTTTGTTTAAAATTTATGCTCTATCAAAGTGTTGGGGTTGACTCTTCTCTGAGAACATTTGCTAGGTTAAAATAGCAAGAAATTTCTTGTTTTCTGCCCCAAGAAGAGAGAATAGATTAGCTTTCACTTTGAAATCATTACACAGCCATGCGGCTTAAATTCATCTCCTTGGTGAAAAACCCTAAACACCTTGTGTAACTTTGATCATCTTCAATGGCACAAGATGATAAAGAAAATAAATACGCAGAAGATAAAAAATGGTGTGTGGTTAGACTCTCAATCAGTTTGCATACAGTGCTATTGTCCTCTAAAATCCAAAATTGATGGATTGTAAACAATATTTCACCTCGTGTGCTTGATGGACAATCCATGACAAGAAAACTTGTGCTCTCGAATGCAACCATCACAGAATTTGTATGTGTACTAAAGTAGCGGGATGCAAAAACAAATCATACATGTTGGATCCACCTAGGGCTGATTAATACCCTTAGGATAGATGAACACAGTGCAAAATTCAGCCACATTCATGTTGTGTGGAGCTGAAACCTTCTTGCAAAGACCGAAATTTATAATTTTTAATATGTTCTATTTGTCCCTTCTTTTCTTAACGCTTGTGCTACTCTTCTCATTGTCGAACACAGAAAACATGTGACAGATTAAAATGGTTCTACAATTTGCCACTACCCACACTTATATCTTCCAAGTTCCTTTTCATATTGGCATTTCATTATGTCCTTTTGCAGAAAGGAGGATTGAATTTCAGACCCCAAGCACCAGTCCAGTAGCACGAGAACCAACATTGTACAGCTGAGGATAGTTTGAGCTCCTGCCATTTTGTAGGTTCTTACAGGGTTAATAGACAGTACGAATGTTTACCTGGGTACCAAAAGTTGTAAATTCTCTAGGTAAGTAAGCTCTAATTAGTTCAAAGAGATGATAAAGAGAGTGATGACTGTAAAGATGATAAAGAGAGTGATGACTGTAAAGATGTTAAGATGTGGAGAGTTGGTACATTAGACAGATTTATCTTGTTTTATTTGATCATGCAATTTTTTGGTTATGTAATCTTTTTGGTTTAGTTCTGTACATTCTTGTCGTACAGATTCCTGCATTTCTGTTGTATGATTTTTTCACTCTGCAACATAGGGCTGTTGTACATTCTTCCAACAAGTTGGAAAATTCTTATTTCACTCTGTCAAGATTATTTGATGTCAATTTGTGTATGAGTTTGATGATTGAAATTCTGGTAGCTGACTTGTTTACATTGCGGGAGCATTTTGCAGCCTATAGATATCTTAGAAAGTGTGAATAAATTGTGAGAGATCAACAATTTGCAGACAAGAACATTTTCATTCTCTATGAAACATTTTTGGTGTATGGTGATGTTAGAGATGAGTTTATTTTCTCTCATTTGTGTTGAGAGGAGTATAGAGAGGATTAGAAAGGATTTTGTATAAATTTTGTCTTGCATTTGTTCTATTTTTATTGCACTTTCCTTTTCCCATTTAGATTTTTTTACAGGCTCAGATTTATGCTTGATCATGTTAAATTGCTTTTTATTTTATTTGCATGTTTGAGGTATTCTATTATGGACATAACAAAATTTTAGTGACTTTGTGGTAGAAGTAAATTTTTGACTATAGGATGGACCTAGAAATGTTGAATGATCAAAAATTAACTTTGCCCTGTGCTCCTAGGTAGACTTAGTCCCTCTACTCAACTGGTTGGAGATGATAGAATGGAGTAAAGCCATGCTAGAATGATTTTCAAATGATGATAAACAAATTTGGATGATGATTATATTCAATTGGTTATAGCACGATGGAATTGTGTTTTAAACGGTTGGGGTTGACTTTGATTTTGATGTTTGTGCATGGATTTAAGATGTGTTGCATTGTGTTTTAATATGTATGTTTGAATTTGTAGAGATTTAGAGAGCTTGTGACTCAATTAGGTCAAGGTAATGATGATGACGACGACGACTTGGTGCAGCCAAGGCGATACATTTAGTGACTTGGAGGTTTGCGGAGATCGGAGAAACATTGAGGTGATGTTAGAGTAGCTCTAAAGCACGACTTGACATCACTAAATTAGTGGCTCGGTGGCTTGTGGTTCAATGAGTTTTGAGAAGGTTGAAAGGGGGCATTTGGAGAACTGTAGGATAAGGAGCATGGAGGGTAGTGTTAATGACATTCGATGGAGGTTCACTATGTATGTGAAGCGTGAAAGCTAATAGGTGAAGCGAGTTGAGGCTTTGGTACATTTGAGGATGAGTAGAGATTGTCCGGCAAAGTCAAGCTACAAAGGTTAGCTTATAACGAGTGAAGAATGAAGAGGTGATGAAGGTTGTAAAGGGGAGCTTGGTGGAAGCTTGGAGGTTGACAAAACCAAGTTAATTAAATTCTTTTAGAAGCTTGTCCATTGTAATGTTAAACCTTCCTCGTGAATTCTTGTATTCTTGCATGTTGTATGATTTCTCTATTTTAAGTAGTTGATCGAGAAGGAGTTGACAAATCATAAGTCAAGGAATAAGATTATTATACACCTTGTAGGATCGAAAAGAATTTAGATATCTCTACAATGAGATTCTATCCAAAATGTCTCATGCTAATAAAGATATCTTTTCTCTTATAAATCCATGATCTTTCCCATGTGTTTTCAATGTGGGACTATATTTGTAACCTTGCGACCCCAACAATCCCCCCGTCAAAATTGTACCCACATGGCTCAATCATACCATAGATCTCGTGCACAGTCGATGGTTAAACCTTCTGACAGTCTGAGCTCTAATATCAATTGTAGGATCGAAAATAATTTAGATATCTCCACAATTACATGATATTATCCACTTTGGACCTAAGCTCTCATGGTTTTGCTCTTGGGCTCTACCCAAAAGGTTTCATGTCAATGGAGATATATTTTCTCTTATAAATTCATGATCTTTCCCATATGTTTTCAATGTGGAACTATATTTATAACCTTGTAACCTCAACAACCCTCTCTAGCATATGAGCATCTTATTACATTAGTCCCAAGAGTAACTTATATAAGTGCAATCAATTTTTGAGAGGTTGTGTTCGACCAGTTAGTTTTGATGTATTTGATAAAGAGTTTTAAATTAGGTTTTTGCCTATTTTGCTGATGTATGCATGAAGATTTTAGGGATTTGATAACAAATATACGGAGCTCGCGGAGTTTGTGACTCAATGTGGTTGAGGAGGATCTAAGCAGGATGGAATGTGTGTTTTATTGCCAAAAGGTAGATCCGTAACTTTAGCGGCCCCTAGTACTGATCCCATGGATATGTAGGGAGGTACATACAGGTACACATGTCATAGGTATATAGTGGGATAAATCCTAAGTCGTCAGTTCCTGAGAATCGACTCTTGACTATTACGTCAGAATTGTCATACGTTCACCATCTGTGTTTTTTTGTTATATTTCTTCCCTTCACAAAGGCGATTTAAGCGGGATGGAATGTGTGTCTTATTGCCAAAAGCTCGGATATGACCTTGTAAAACATAATTCCCAAGTAGTTCATCAGCGACTCTTAATTGATAATTAGAGGCGATGCATCGTAGTCAAAGATGTGCAATGGCTTAATAAAGCTGATAAGAAATGGCCAAACACAAGACCTGCTTAATTCACTCTTCCTCACTAACAAAGAGGCCACGTAAAGCATTCATCGACCATTAATTAAGCTCGCAATCCAAAAATAGCCCACTGCACGAGTATAAAGACCCCCCTCTTCCTCCTCCTAATATAATTAATCCCCCACTAAATAAAATATAATAATAAATCAAATCCCAAATAAATTTTAATTAATTAATTAAACAATTAAATCAAGCTACTGCAATTAGAATTAATGGCGATGGCGACGAGGCAGAGCTGCGCGGTTCTCATTTTGTGTCTGCTTCTTGTCACGGTTCCAGCGGCGTCAGCGCGCCTGCAAATCCTGATGACACACATGGTCGCCCCTTTGGAAGTGACCTCGCCGGCACCGGCACCGGCGACGTCGGCGCACCTGCAAACCCTGATGACAAACATGGTCGCCCCTTTTGAAGTGACCTCGCCGGAGCCGGCACCGGCGTCGGCGACTCCTGCACATCATCACTCGTGCCAGGATAAGTGCCCTGAGGGATTATTATGCAGGATCAGATGCTACTTCGCCGGATCGCCAGCAGATGAGCATCAATCACGTGAGTGTTTCTTCTTAATTATTTTGCTTTAAATTATTTGTCTTTAATTTGTTGGTGGATATATTTGCTTAAGACTAATATATGAAAGTATATTTGTTTGTGCAGAAACTAATGCGGCAACGCCGAGTGGCTCCAAAGCTCCATGAATTTAATCAACCTTGTGAAGCACTCGATCATGGATATCGATCGAGTTTAATTAGCAATGCCATATTTATTTATTTTTTTAAAAAAAAAATTAAACAAGTGCTTAGGAGCTTAATTACTGACTTGTTAGGCCGAGGCACTTGCAGATTTAATTATTTGGGTTGGAATTGGTTATTGATATGTGATATTTGAGTGAGAATTTGTAATTGTTTTACTTGAAAGAAAATTTTATTTGATATTGAAAACGAACTGTTTTCAAGTCTATCATCTGTACGCGAGTTTGCAATTAGTTTAGTTTCATTGGTATAACATATCAGTGAATAAATTCCGCGTCATTATATTTAGCTTTCTAACCTCGGGTCATGGTATCATGGTAGGATATCTAAGTTGTCACCTAAGTACCCGTGATTCGAACTCTAACTATAACGTATTTCCAAATAGGAGGCGTAATCAAAGGATACTGGGTTTCTGAACTGACCACTGCGTGTGTTTCCCGATTTACTCTGATGGTCAATGAGAACCTTATGTGAAACCGGATTAATCATTCCAAAAATAATCAATGAGACTAATTAGAATTATTATTTTTTCATATATTAAATTTTTAACTATATTTAAGTTTTGATGACATGATCACTAATAAAAGCCCTCCATGTGGGGCAGGGATCCTCTGATCCAGGATCTCTGGACCAATCTTTGATCCTTACATGTTCATTGGATGAGTGAACTGTACTCCATCTGTTAGATAGGTTCAGTTCATTCCATCAATGAATATGCAAGGTCTCCTCTAACCCAGAAGATTTTGGATCAGAGGATCTGACCTCCTCCATATGATGCTACCTTAACTTTATGACATTTTATAATATCATATCAACGTCAACTTTAGATGTTTCTCGATTTAGAGATAACGATAATATAAAGTGTCATTATTTATTATTATTATTGTAATAAAGATTAATTTCAATGACAGTTAAATTCGGTTATATTGACAACTATACGTGTTTTATTTTGTATAAGGATTATAAAAATTATCACTAATCGTTATAAGTCGTATGTTGTACTACGGTTATAATTTAATAACCAAATCCCTTATTCTAGTGTAGTATAGGGTTGATCCTCAAAGAATACAACGATGAACGATAATTTCAAGATTAAGTTATTTGTGGGGTTTGATTTTTGATGTTTTAAATGAGGGTTGTTGTTGGATTCAAATGCTACTAATAAATGAAAATCATCATAATCTAATCTAACATAACTAAACTACAATTACAAAGGAATTAATGAAAACATAAAGTAATGCATCCTAATTTAATCTAACCTACTTGCGATTGCAAAGGAATTAATGAAAATATAAAATAATACATCCTAATTTAATCTAACCGACTTGCAATTCAAGTGATGTAGATGGAGGCGCTTCTCCCAATCTTGCAGAGGGCTCACAGATGGTTGATTTGTCGATAGAGGATGATGAACTTGTGGAAGAAGATGGAAAATCTCTACACCTTTCCTCATGAGAGAACCTTCCCAATCAGGGTGAGATGGAGATGACCCAAGATAGAGTTGATGATGGGAATCCCCTTTCATCCCTTCTCCTCGATGGATGGAGATGGAGATGACCGCCGGAGATGGTGATGATCGTGAAGTTTCATCGGAGATATCTCTTTGATGGAGGATGATAGAGATCTAGATGGAGGTGGAGGAAGAAGCTACGTGATGCCCTATATTTGAATTGGTAGCTCCCCACAAGTGAACCAATTGCTTTTTTTGAACCAATGCCAATGTGCTATGGTAGTGCCAGAGGGTATGACTAGGTTGTGTAGGCTGCTATCGAGGGCTTGACCAGCTTCTGAACGAGCTTTAAAATGGGACATGGTTAATTAGTTTAAAATGGGACATGGCTATGGAGGGTATGCCTTGTTCTCCTTTGTAAGTGTTCGGAGCTTTGATTGATTTCTCCTTTGAGTCCCTACAAAACAAGATACACTCATATCTCAATAAAAATCCTATCTATTAGAAAGGAATTGAAATAAAGATCAAACTAAGCCCTTACTCGTGAAATACGATATAAACATGAATTTAAACACGTGAGAGGATTAAAACGTCAAGTACGAGTGCACAATAATATATCAAAATATTGGTTATCAAATTCCCTCCTCCACTTATTCTTTGCATGTCTCGGATAAATTAACAAAACTAAAAAGCAACTAAAAATTTATCTCCTAGTTAATCTCTAAATCAAATTACTTATGACCATCAAATTGTTAAGAATCAAGATATTTTTGGATTCAATTCTTACACTAGTCAGCAAGCTTAGTAATTTCAATTAACTTGAGTAAATTAAAAATGATAAAGGCTTACAAGATAAATGTTATCGCTCGCTCAAAAAAAACATTTGTGAGGATAGAGTTTACACTTAGACTACGTTTGGTTGGATGTAATGTAATCAAGCTTATAATGTAATCAAATTTGTAATATAATATAATGTAATGTAATCTTGATCAGGGGCGGAGCTAGGATATTGGTTTAGTGTAGGTACTTGCAGCTACCACTAACGGACATGTTGCGGAGGGTGCCTCACCCAGTTCCGACACTAAACCAATATCCTAGCTCCGCCCTTGATCAAGATTACATTACATTACATTACAATTGCAACTAAAGCTCTCCGCTTTACAAGTCATGTCGTCGTGTATATTGCTAATTTTTTTTCATCATTTGCCTAATTTTTTTCTTATACTTGTATGGAAAACACAATAAGAAAAGAAGTGTATCAACATGTATCTTGCTTTCGGCATACTGCATATGCTTGTTATGCTATTTAGTTAGGAAAAAGCAAATAATAGAGGAGAGAATCATAAAATTAAGAGTGGTTTCGGTCCTAAGTCCAGCAAAAAAAAATGTAAAAAATAATGTTTATGCTCACTAATATATTTGAAGTGCAATGAAATTTTATAAAGAATTTGGGATTGAAAAAAAATATTATTAACATGCATCAAATATTATTGTAACAAGACAAAATGAACAAACACTTTCTCTTTTTTTTGTTGTCTCGTTTGCATAATCTTTTTTTGTTAATAATATTTTTTAGGTGGGTCCTGGCCCACACTGAGCCTATGCCGACTCCGCTCATGATCTTGATTACATTATTACGTTTGGTAATATAATGTAAGTAATTTTTGATTACAAGGATGATTACGTTCTTTTGTTTGATATTCATTATTTTTTATAAGAATGTAATTCATATTATTATAAAATGACAAAAATATCTTTCGACTTCTACCGACGGCCGCCACACCTATGTCGGAGCTTGCGACCATCGACGGCCGGCGGCCGGTGACCGGCGGCGGCTGCCGGCGACGGTGGCGCCCGACGACAGTCGGCGACGGCGGCTGCAACGGCCGGCGGCGGTCGGCGACGACGGACGGCGGAGTCGGTGTTGGCAGTTGGCGACCGGGGGCAGCGACGGCGGTCGGCGGCCGACAATCGACGGCGACGACCACCAATCGGCGGCGGCGGCCGGCGACCGACGATCGACGGCGGCGGCCGACGACTGACGATCGGCGGCGGTGACTGGCGGGTGGTGGGCGGGCAGCGGTCGACGGGGGGTTGGCGGCCGACAATTGATTAGGGGTATATTCGACATTCAAATTTTGGTTAAATAGTGACCTCGTAATGTAATCGGATTACATAGTATTTGCTTTGTAATCCAGATTACAAAACTTCACTACCTTTTGTAATCGAGATTACATTACATTACATATTTAAAGTTAAAACAAACAAAATAATCAGCCTTGTAATGTAATCAGAGCATGACCATGTGACCATGGTGCTCAACATGACCTACCTTTGTTTCATTTTGGACACATCTTCTTCACACAGGACTACCCCCTCTCACACACATTTAAAATTTGCTCGTCGGACAATGTAGATCGTCATGTCATCACCAAAAACTCAATGATAGGACAAGGGAT
Organism: Zingiber officinale; assembly: GCF_018446385.1. NCBI lineage: Eukaryota > Viridiplantae > Streptophyta > Magnoliopsida > Zingiberales > Zingiberaceae > Zingiber > Zingiber officinale. The sequence continues at coordinate 112,121,642 of NC_055999.1, read as the reverse complement.
AGACAAATAAAGGTATGACAAGAAAAATATAAAAGACAATGAAAGTGCTAAGGGAATTATTCAATTACTAACTAAACAAGGAAGAACAAGTGAGATAACCTTCATCACATTCATGCATGTTTATGTTTCTATAGACTTGAAAATATGTAAAACAAGTTCTAGAGTTACAAATGTCATGAGTGTAGCTCACTTACAAAAAGGATAAAGAATAAGCATAGCTAAGATCCTCACTAGATAAATATGACTATTGATGTGTGTGATTCGTACCCATATTTCCTATCTTATTTAGTATTTATTTCTGACATTACAAGAACATACTTACATTTACTTCCAACATTTTTCATGCATTTTCATACTTTTAGTTCAGGACACTGCTCATTTGCATTTTTTATTAACAAGCCACAAAGATCTCGGTTTTTGGAAGCATTAATTGGAGATGGTGAGCCTCATTGTAGCACCATACATGGTCTTCCCATAGCCCCATGTCATGACCGTGTACCATACTTGAAAACTTGATCGAATTGATTATGCGGAGCCTTGGAACTCAAGCTCTTTTAATAACTTTTATTTAGTAGACCGAATACCACGTTTAGTCGATTGAATCCAATCATATCCCGCCATGTTCGAGCTTGATTCAAGGTTTTTTGATCAGCTGAACATTTTATCGGTCGATTGAACTCTATTTCTTTTCTTGTTGGCTCTATTTGATCAAATCTAATCTCGAGGAATTTGCTTGATCTGTCAACCGAACCCCAAAGCTTCCTTTATTGTTTGATCTGATCGCATTAGATCATCGGTTTCCATATGCGTTCGGTTGACTTATCCTTATTATCAGTCAACCTGATCAACTAAAACTTTGCTATTTGGACTTCTTTTTTCTTAGTGTTCGATTAACCTAATTTATTACGACTTTCTTGTAGCACCAAATTAGTACAATAAAATAGTAGTAATGCAAAACATTATGCTTTGAAAGTTCAAATATGCTGATCTGGTTGACCACACATGGTCGATCGAAAATATTATTTTGATCAAACTTGCTTTGAGTTTACTCATCCAAGATATCTCACTATTGAGGGTTTTCTCTTTCAAGATTTTCTATTTACCAAGCATCTGATAATCCTTGACCTGCTTGGGTTTTACCTTTGCCAAGCATCTGACTTGCTTAGTCTTTCCCTTGCTGAGCATCCGATCAACCTTGACCTTCTTGGACTTTGCCCTTTATTTGTCATTTGGTCAACTTTGACTAGACTGGACTCCTCACTTGATTATGTCAATCTTGATCTGTTAGAACTTTTCTCTTGCCTAGGTTAACCTTAATCTATCAGAACTTGTTCCCAAACTGCTAAGTATCTGGTGCTACTTAGACTTTTCACTTACTTCATGCATTTAGTCAATCTTGACTTGCTTGGACACTTTTACAAACTTGGTCAACTCATGTTGCTTGTCAAACATCAAAACTCTGGAGAATTTTGTACCAACAAAAACTCCTAATGTGAGATTAAAATTTCCATTCACAATGAAATTTCTTCCATCTTGTACTATTCTTTTTCATTCACAATGAAACCTCTTCCAATAAATTTTTTGATCAACCAAAATGTCAGAGGTGATAATTCGAACTTGGAACTTCACTTAAAGTTTTGTACGGTGAACCTTTTGGAACTATTGCTTGAAAGAAAACATTTATAATCTTTTTCCATCGTAAAAAAAAGTGTCAATAGGAACACCAAGATTCTTTCAAAGCCAAAAAAAAAAAAAAAAATAATAATAATAATAAAAAAAATTACAGTATTTTACTAAACCTTGTGAGCGAGATTCAGTATTACCTATTCCACATACCTAAGTTTAAAATTTTCAAAAACATGAAACACTTTCCCATTATTCCCTTCCTTCTCTCTACATTTAAATTTTTTCTCAATCCATTAAAAAATTCACTACCCTCTATTTATATTGTTGAATTCAGATATGATGGTATAAATATATTAAAGAGGCTTGCAAGAATACATTTATTATTCTCTAAGTCTATTAATTAATTTTTTTTTCAAAATTAATTGATGGATCTAGAAAACTCTAAATCACTTCAAATTTAAACTAATGTAATCCTACAAGCCTTCTTAATGTATTTATGCTCTCATATCTAAGTTTGATAGTATAAATTGAGAGTAATAAATTTTTAAACTTGCAAATATTTGATAAAATTTGTCACAACTCATTATAAGACCTAAGACAATGGTATTCACTAATCAACACCACCAATAGATTCCTAGAACTCTCCTAATTCGAAAAATAGCAAACTTTTAAATTTTCAAATAGTATAGAACCCTAAATCATTTCAAACCAAAATCAATGTACTCTTGGAAGCCTCCTTAATATTTCCATGCTCTTAGATCTAAATTTGACGGCATAAATTGAGAGCAGTAAATTTTTAAGCTACAAAAACTTGATAAAAATTGTCACAAGCTCATTATAAGATCTAGAACAATAATACTCACTAATCAATATCGCCACTGAGTTCCTAGGACTCTCCTGATTTAAAAATTATTAAACTTTTTAATTTTTGAATGATATAGATCTATCCAATTTTATCCAAATTTAATTAATGGATCTAGAAAATTTTAAATTATTTCAAACCAAAATAAATATATTCTTAGAAGCCTCTTTAATATATTGATGTCTATAAATCTGAATTCGACGACATAAATTGAGAACATTAAATTTTTGAACGAGTTGATAAAAAATTTGAGGGTGGAAAGAAAAATTTTGAACATTGAAAGACAAGAAAGGGGGTATAATAGAAAAGTATTACGTGTTTTTAGAATTTTCAAATTTACTACGTGAAATAGATAATACAGAATCTCGATCACGTGGACCTAGAAAAATATTGAAAAAATTAAGATCTTATCCTTATTTTGGGAAGATTTGTATAAATGACATCACATAGGAATAGGATTTTGACATCATATATGGATTCCTTTAACCTACATTTTTGAACTTTTTTTTCCAACATAGGTCCATTAATTGTTGTGGATTGGTACTCAATGATGATGCTCTACAAACTCAATTCTTGCAAGCTAAATGGTTTATGATTCCCGAGTCTATAGTTCCCAATCAATAACTAATATCTTTTAAGCAGTGATTAGGATATACTTTTTTTTTCCATCTCAATACATCAACTAGCAAAGTGACCCTTCTATCCATCCACAAGGGCATCAAGTTCATTAGCTCTTATGCTGCTTTCGGATCTTTTTCCCCTGAACTCGTTCTAACTTTTTCTCTTTGGTTCCCTTTACCGTGGCATTTCTTTTGTTTTGAAATAACCGGAAGATGTAGTTTGGAACTTAGAACCATGAAATCTTTTCCAAGACTCTTTGTTGACTAAACTCACTCTACATTATGAGTATATATGTATTATTACTTCATCATCTGCCATCACTCGGGCGAAGTTTACCCATGTTAATTGTGTATGAGAGTGTGAAAAACCTCCTCTGTTTTTCTCACTACCTTCCATCGACGGAAGAAGAACTTTCAATACTGAAACAGTAGGGAGCGAGCCATATAATCGATCGGTCTAAATATTAATATTAATCAGAATATAGAAGTCAAGTTAACCTGCATGCATTTGCAAGATCACAACGGGCTAACTAGATCTGCCAAAACTTGATTTAATTTAATAATCTACATGGATCTACTTCAGACACCAGCTCTGCCGAAACTAGCTATAGCTAGCTAGCTAGCTACTTAAAGAGAAATATTAAGTAGAAGAGGCAGAAATCCTCTTCCTCTTCCTCTTCCTCTTGATGATCTGTTAGTGCTTCTCGGAAGTACCTTCCTTACGGTCGAGAGAAGCCGTGGGTGCCGAAGGGAGTGCAGGATCCGACGAGGGTTGGGCCTGTTTGACTTCACTGTTTACTTGGGCGGTTTCCATTGGCAGAGGGGGTTCGAAGCTTGAGAGGGAGGTGTCGGACAAGACAAAGACGGTGCGCGATGGCCTCCTCTGGTGTCGGCTTGGCCTGTCAGCCATGGCTGTGAAGGTTGACGAGGAGAGGAGATGAGATGAAAGCGAGAGAGAGAGAGAGAGAGAGAGAGATTGAGGAAGTGAGGGGATGTTTTTTAAAGGATGGTTGTGGTGGCGGCGGTGGCGGAATGGGCAATGGGGCATTGAACGAGGTCAAGGCAAGGGTGATGGCATTGAATGGGATGGGAGGAACGTGGAGGGGCAGAGGATGGCGAGAACAGATAACAGATACTGTGGATCAGGCCGTCACATGCTCTCTTCTGCCATCCCATTAATGCCATCGCACACAATAGGTTTATCTCCTTAATTGTTCTTTATTGTCGGGCCGAAAGACAACAGAAAAAAAAAATTATGTTGAATAAATATTAAAAGAAAGTTTCCGCTTATGTCTACTTAAAAATACTTCTTATTATTATTGATTAAAATTATTTCAACTTATTGGTTAAAATGGGTAGAACTATCTTCACTTTTGTGATATTTTTAAGTTTTAATTAAAAGATTTTATACCAATAAAAATATTTATTTTTTAAACACATATTTTTTTTTAATATATTTTTAATATAAAAGTTTAATTGTATTATCAGTCATCCTTTATTCGAATGAGAGATCATCATTATTCTCAAGGTTCAACCTCCTCTTAAACACTCTTATCTATTTTGGATCTCTCCGTAAGTATCTAATCATTTTTAACCTGTTCTGAACTGTTGATCCCTGTGTGACCAACTAGAGGGGGATGAATAGCTTGAAATAAGAGTTAGAAATTGTTAGGATACTTCAGAACTAGAGGGAGGGATGAATAACTTCTCGCACTTCGATGATGATGATTTGCAGGGGAATACTCAAAGTAAACTCTTCAATGTTAATAATATGGATTTACTTGATATTCACCTCAAGAAGAGGTAATTAATCCAAGGATCTATCCCTCACTCATACATCCACTAAGAATACACTCCTCGGAAATACTCCAGAGGTGCAAAAACCTCGTACGAAACTCTCAATACAAAGATACAAAAAGAAGAACAAAAGAAGCTAATCCAATATAAACTCTTACAAGATTACAACAGTTGAAACCCTAGTTTCTTACTTCTTTTTGTTTTGAAACCCACTTGACCTTGGAAGTGTAGCAATACTTTACTCCAAGAAGCCTCAAGAACTGGCGGTAATCATCTAAGAAGAATCACAAGAGAGTGGAAGGAGAGATGTCGAAGACTATCCACGCGAACGCCTTATGTCGGGCTAATAGCGACTATATTTTCAACCTTAAGTGATTACTCTAATCGCTTAAGTGTTCTTAATCGATTAGCCGAATCGATTAAGAACCTTTCTTTTTGTGCGAGAGCAGTCCGAAAGCGATTAAGCTTCCTTGCTTAATCACTTACCAACCTCTTTGTACCTTTCGCGAAAACCAACTTAAGCGATCAACTTGATCGCTTAAGCTTCAAACAGAAACATTATGTTCGATGCGAAAAGCACCGTAAGCGATTACCCTAATCGCTTACGGTGTCCTAATCGATTACACCAATCGATTAGAGAGCTCTTCTTACATTTTCAAGCTTAATTGATTACCTTAATCGATTAAGCTACGATAATCAACTAACCTAGTCGATTACCAAGCCCTAACTTCCCAATCGAAGTCTAGGGTTCCCTTACCCAATATCCGGTCAACCTTGACCCATTGGAGCTCCTTATTGCCTAGATCTGGTTAGCCTTGACCTGTTGGGATTTCTTATTGCCTAGCATCTGGTCAGTCTTGACCTGTTGGGACTTCTTCGCCAAGTGTCTGGTCAATACTTTAACCCACTTAGACTTTTCTCCTTGTGCTAAATGTCCTATCAATCCTTTGACCTGCTTGGACTTATCATCTCATGCCAAGTGTCTGGTCAACCTTGACCCACTTGGACTTCCCAACTCCAGATGTCCGGTCAACCTAGACCCACCTAAACCTCCACATGCCTGGCTTCACTCACCAGGACTTTCCTTTTATCTAGCTTCACTCACTAGCACTTTCACTTGGTTTCACTCACTAGCACTTTCCTTCTGCCTAGCTTTACTCACTAGGGCTTTCACCTGGCTTCACTCACCAGGATTTTTCTTCTACCTAGCTTTACTCACTAGGGCTTTCACCTAGCTTCACTCAGCAGAACTTTCTTTCTGCCTAGCTTCACTCACTAGGGCTTTCACTTGGCTTCACTCACCAGGATTTTCCTTCTACTTAGCTTCACTCACTAGGTCTTTCACCTGGCTCCACTCACCAGGATTTTCCATCTGCCTAACTTCACTCACTAGGTCTTTCACTTGGCTTTACTCACTAGAATTTCTATCTGTCTAGCTTTGCTTATTAGGGCTTTCAACACCAAGTGTTTGGTCAAGACTGACCCACTTGGATTTTCGTCTTCTGTCAACCTTTCTGTTGGACTTGCCCTTACCTAACCTCTAGTTAGGACTTTTCAATCAAGTATTCAGTCAACCTTGACCTACTTGACCAATCTCTATACATGGATAATTGTAACTACAATCTCCATATATTGTCAAACATCGAAATCGAAATATCAAGACTCAAATTTGAGCCAACTCAAGCTTAGTCAACCTGGTCAACCTTGACCTAGGGGATATTGCATCAACAATCTCCCCCTTTTTGATGTTTAACAATATATTTAAGTTAGGCTAATCCCATAGCCTCAACTTCTTCTTCATACCAAAGCATGAATGAGAGTTTCCTTCATTCTCTCCCTTTCCTAGAGGACAAACTCTCCCTTTAGGTAATGAAGGTCTAACTTAAACCTTACATGCTCTCCTTTTGGAACACATAAAAAAATCTCCTCCCGAAGAGTTATTCATACGTTGTTTAGAACTTCACTTGTTGTTCACAACATCACAATGAAAGTCTCATACCCTTCATTGTCTCGAATGCTCATCCTTAAACATTAACCCACTTCACAATGCTCATTCTAGAGCATTTACTATAACGAAGGTTTTACAACCTTCCATGGTTTCAAAAATTGTTTTCATGTCTTTAAGGAATAGCTCCCCCTTCAAAACATGTCCAAACTTCTGTTATTGTACTAACAATGATTTGGAGTTTCTAAACCTTTAGAAAACCTAAAATATAAAGTTATGATATTCAAGAATCAATATTGAATGTAAAGCTTAACCTAAACTTCAACTTAGTCTTCTTTAACCTAGCCAATCTTGTTTTCATCAAGAAAACTACTCATAAATGCTTATTTAAGTATTTCCTAGAGTTAGGAATGGTTAACATGATTTAACACGACTTATTCAACTTAAATAAACTTATTTAGGATAAAATCAGGGTCTTAAGCACCTAAACAAGGCTCCTAATCGCTTAAGACCAGCTGTAATCAACTAAAGTTGGGATTTAATCAATTCTCAAGTGTTAATCGATTGTCGTAATCGGCAAGACCTTTAATCAATTCCTCTAATCGACTCTGTGAGCTATTGTGCTCATGGGAACTCACCTAATCGATTACCTTAATCGATTCAAATGGGGTAATCGACTGCCCTAGTCGATTACCAATTTTGATTTTTGAAATTCAATTTCAACCAAATTTCAGAAATACCTTAATAATTCTATAAAATTTTAAAAATTATGAAAATTCATGTAGACATTATTTAAGGCATATACTATTATGAAAAAAAATAGTTTTCTAAGAAAATATATCTTATTTTCAAAGATTGATACAAAATTAGAAACTCTTGAAAACTTCAGTGTTTTTTCCAAGTTTGTATCTAACTTTCCAATGATGATTACTATCAACAAATAGTCTTCACCAAGATTTTTCAAAAGTATTTTGAAATTATTTTCAAAACTAATTTTCAACTATGTTCCTTGGGTAAGTGCACATACTTGTACATTAGCTTTCTCAGCAATTGAATAACACATAACTATGTGTTTTGATGAATTCAAAACTTAAAAAGATGCACTAAATCAACATCTTAAGTTTTGTTCATCCTTTTAATATCTCACTTATATCTAATGTGTACTAAAATACATACAAGTTAAGTTATAGTCTTTGTGAGATGTAGATATTAGTTTTGCCCTAATCTAAGGGATTATGCATATCTATCTAGGTATTGTAAAATTAGATCATCCACCTAGGATGTCACTTGTTAATAATGTCATTGTCCTTAATTACAAGAAAATTAAAATAATATATTATGACTTATGACATACATCAAAATGAATATTTTTTAAAAGAAAAATCCTATAGCTACATAACGTATGTATGACATGACATGGTATCTTTGTTGTGTTTTTATAATAAAATGAATGTGAAATATGATGTAATGACATATGATAGACAAACAATCATGGTAATTTAGCATAAATAAACATACCTAGATTATCTATCTAAGTATCTCTAGATCTTTGCTAACTTAGAATTAATCCTAGATTGCTCCCTTGCCCTTCTAAGAAAATGTCAAAACCCAACTTAGCATTTCTTTTACCTTTTTATTATTTGTGTCAATTTAAATTTAGTCTGATTCCTCAAAGCTTGGCACATTTTACTCTTCCAAAGAGTAATCAATTAAACTTTTTCATTTTCAAGGAGTAACAAAACCTTAAAAATGACTTCCAAGTATTAACTTTTTCAAGGTCAGGTTAACTACCCTTCCAATTAAAGTTGACACTCTCTAAATCCATCTAGGGTGTAGAGAATATACTCCTAGGAACCCAAAACCTATTGGTGCTTCTTGAGTATTCTAGGTATTCATTAGGGATAACTTTCCTAGTTACCTTCCTAATGACCTTCCTAGACTTCTTAGAGGCCTTGATCATGCTCCTCTCTTCTAGGTCAACCCTAAGGATAGCTTCCCTTGTGACTTTCTTAGTGACTTTCTTAGACTTCTTTGAAACTTTAGTCACATTGGTCTTCTCAAAAATACTTCTAGGGATAACTTCCCTTGTATCTTTGGGTTGACCGCTAGACAGAGAATTGGTTGACTAATTATATGAAACCCTATAGTATGAAGTCACATCCTTTCTAGTTTTAGGTTTATATCCCAAACATTTATGGCCATAGGATGTCTCTTGCATTCCTAAACCTAGGTTATGCTCATTTTCCCCCTTAAAGATATTTTTCATTTCTTTTAGGGTCTTTTCCAATTTATCAAGCCTTGACCTCAAGGCTTGATTTTCCATCCTTAAATCCTTTGATTTTGATTTTTCATTTTTTTCTTGAGCATTTCTATTTCTAGGCTTATATCTAAAGTTCTTAGAGTTATTGCCTAAGTTGTTATTTACCTTTTTAGCCTTAGGTTGAGTTGTCCTAGTGTGATATGCTACATATTTCTCCTTAATCCTATCATGCTTTCTATTCTCATGTTAGATAGCATTGAAATGATTTAAATTATTTCTAGCATATTTTCTATCATTACTCAATGGAATTGACTCAATAAATGATACCTTAGGTTTCCCCTTAGAAGCTCCCCCTTGACTTGAGCTTCCTCCTTTGAGCTTGTTTGGTTTCTTTCCCTTTGGACATTGGCTTCGGTAATGTTCATTTTGATTGCAAGAGAAGCACACAATGTGCTCCTTGCCTTTTCGTTCCATGGGCCAGACTTCCTTGGGATTCTCCTTGCCTTTTGGTGCCACTTGACCCTTCTTCTTGGCCAATTTGGGACACTTACTCTTGTAGTGCCCTTTTCCCCTACACTCAAAGCAAATAATATGATCTTTATTATTACTAATTGAAATTTCTATACCTTTGCTTGTAGGGGTGACACATGTTCTTCCATTTGATTTTGCTTGACTTGTGGAGGTGTCATAATCTTCTTCTTCATTTGACCCGGAAGTAGAAGCTTCTTCTTGCTCAGGTGTCAATGAAATACACTCTCCCTCAATCCTAGAGGTGGATGTCTCTTCATCTTCATCCTCTTGCACATGAAACAAAGAGTATGCTCCCTCTTTGCCTTCTTCATTGCACTCAATTGAAGATGAAGCTTCTTGATCTTCTTCTTCTTCTGATATTGAGCATCTCTCAACTTTGGACTCCCTTTCTTCTTGATCCAAAGAGTTGTCCTCTTTTGATTTGTCTTGATTTGGTGTAGTGGAGGGGGCCTCATGAATCCTTGCTAACTTGCTCCAAAGCTCCTTGGCATCTTTAAATTCTCTATCTTATTCAAGATGCTACTAGGTAATAAATTGACCAAAAATTTGGTTACTTTATCATTTGCCTCACATCTTTGGATTTGCTCTTGACTCCATTTGCTTCTTTTGATGATCTTGCCCTTGTCGTTTGTTGGAGCTTAAAATCCCTCCATTAAAGTAAAGCATTGCTCTATCTCCATCATAAAGAAATTTTTGATTCTTAATCTTCAAGAATCGAAACTTGTTGATGTGAATGGTGGAGACATCCTTGTATCATATCCGAGTCCATCTCGAAAATCCATCTTAAAGTTGAGCTTTTGAAAACTTTGACTTGTTAAAATTGAGGCTTCAACTTCTTCTTCCGGTAAAGAGCGGTCTTGCTCTGATACCACTTGTTGAGACACTTTAGATCTAGAGGAGGGTGAATAGATTCTCGCACTTCGATGATGATGATTTGTAGTGGAATACTCGAAGCAAGCTCTCCAATGCTAACAATATGGATTTATTTGATATCCACTTCAAGAAGAGATGACTAATCCAAGGATCTAACCCTCACTCACACATCCACTAAGAATACACTCCTTCTTGGAAACACTTCGAAGGTGGAGAAATCTCATACAAAACTCTCAATACAGAGATACAAAAAGAAGAACAAAAGAAGCTAATACAATATGAACTCTTACAAGAGTACAACAGTTGAAACCCTAGCTTCTTACTTCTTGTTTTGGAACGCCTCTTGACCTTGGAAGTATAGTAACACTTTGCTCCGAGAAACCTCAAGAACTGGCAGTGATCACCTGAAAAGAATCACAGGAGAGTGGAAGGAGAGCTGTTGAAAATTGTCTACACAAATGCCTTATATCAGGCTGATAATGGCTATATTTTCAACCTTAAGTGATTATTCTAATCACTTAAGTATTCTTAATCGATTAAGAACCTTTCTATTTGCACGAGAGCAGTCTGTAAGCGATTAAGCTTCCCTGCTTAATCGCTTACCAACCTCTTTGTACCTTTCACGAAAACTAACTTAAGCGATCAACCTGATCGCTTAAGCTTCGAACAAAAATACCGTAAGCGATTACCCTAATCAGTTACGATGTCCTAATTGATTACACCAATTGACTAGAGAGACTTTCTCGCATTTCCAAGCTTAATCGATTAAGCTACGATAATCGACTAACCTAGTTGATTATCAAGCCCTAACTTCCTAACCGATGTCTAGGATTCTCTTACCCAACATCCGGTCAACATTAACTTGTTGGGACTCCTCATTGCTTAGCATTTGGTCAACCTTGACATACTAGGACTTATTCACAAAGTGTCTGGTCAATCCTTTGACCCCACTTGGACTTTTCTCCTTATGCCAAATGTCTGGTTAATACTTTGACCCACTTAGACTTACTATCTTGTGTCAAGTGTCCGGTCAACCTTGACCCACTTGGACTTACCATCTCATGTCAAGTGTCCGGTCAATCTTGACCCACTTGGACTTCCCAACGCCAGATGTCCGGTCAACCTTGACCCACCTGGACCTTCACATGTTTGACTTCACTCACCAAGACTTTCCTTCTACCTAGCTTCACTCACTAGGGCTTTCATCCGACTTCACTTACCAGGACTTTTCTTTTGCCTAGCTTCACTCACTAGGGTTCACCTGGCTTCACTCACTAGATTTTTCCTTCTGCCTAGCTTTACTCACTAGGGCTTTCACCTGGCTTCACTCATTAAGATTTTTCTTGCCTAGCTTCACTCACTAGGGCTTTCACCTAGCTTCATTCACCAGGATTTTTCATCTGCCTAAATTTACTCACTAGATCTTTCACCTGGCTTTATTCATCGGGATTTCTATCTGCATAGCTTCACTCACTAGGGCTTACAACACCAAGTGTCCGGTCAACACTGGCCCACCTGAATTTTCATCTTCTGACAACAACCTTTCCGTTGGACTTGCTCTTGCCTAATCTCCAGTTAAGACTTTTCAATCAAGTATCTAGTCAACATTGATCTACTTGACCAATCTTCACACATAGACAATTGTAACTGTAATCTTCATATATTGTCAAATATCGAAACTCAAAAATCAAGAATCAAACTTGAGTCAACTCAAGCTTAGTCAACCTGGTCAACCTTGACCCAGGGGATATTGGACCAACAAAAATTTCTCTTGCTTAGAACTTAGCAAGGACACAAATATTAGATAACTAACATAAAATAAATGAACAACATAAAATAAAAGAGGCAAGAGATTTTTACTTGGTTATAATGTAGATGGTTGTTAACCCAAGACAGTTGTAAAGCTCCACTAAAAATATCTCCTTTGTTGAAGGCGAGGAAGTCTTTTACACTCTTTGAAAAGCTCAGGTATTAGCTAGGAATTGATTATAGAAGTTATTGTTAAATTCCTAGGTCCAAGGACCTTTTTATAGCTTCTGAAAAATATTATCAGCGGGTTGATGGGACCTTTAATTAGGTCCAAGATGCCTCCAACATGATAACTTTTATCCACCGAAGATAAAAGTTTATATTCGGCCAATGACTATCGAAGGCGCCTTTGACACTGTTCATGGAAGGCACCTTCCAAGCCATTAAAGGTGCCTTCCTTGAGGCAGATCAACTCCTTAGATGATCTCTTCGTGTGAGTGATGCTCTAGTTAACCGGAGTTGAGTTCACCCGAATTCAACTTTGACCTTCTCCTTGAGCAGACTTCCTTCTAGGTTTCTCATCCCTTGAACGTCGCACATGTCATTCTCGTCCACCGGTGTACTCTTCCGCAACATCTCGTATCTCTGATGCACCAATCCCGTTGGCTCATTTTCTATGTCATCATTCTCGCTAACTACGTCTTCCACTCGACTTCTTATGTTCCAAAGCTCCTATACACTTAGACACAAGGGTCAAATATACAAGACCTAACTTAATTTAGTTGACTGCATCAAAATTACCATGAGGTACTTATACCAACCTCATCACAGGTATCTAGTCACTCTTGACTTACTCTGAACCTCCTTGTAGGTATTCGATCATTCTTGACCTACTCTAGGCCTCCCATCAAGCATCTGATCACTCTTGACATGTTCCATGTTGGTGCAGCTGACACCAATGATCAAACCTAAGTTTTGATGAATGACAAGTGAATTAAAGTTAGATATGCTGTTAATTTAACCTTGTTACTGAGTGCGCGGGTGACTAACTTGATGGGTCTAGAGGATCGAAACACCAAGCTGAAGTCCAGCTATGTTGATAGCTAGCACGAAGTTCAGATTGGTTGAGATCTGGCAGAATGAAGTCCAGTTGGGTTGACAACTGGCTGAAGTCTAGATTGGTCGACCGAACGTCTGGATCGATCGACCGAACCTCGGTACAAAAGGATCATAATTCCAGCTCTCGGTGAAGTGTTGACCAGAGGTTCAGTCGACCGAACCTTGGGATCAGTCGACCGAACCGAGGATAGATAGAGACTCAGTTGTGTTAGGACCAAAAGTAGCTAGAAGGGGGGGGGGGGTGAATAGCTTGTCGCGTTCACTCGGTGCACTTCGTTGCTTGGCGTTGCTTGTTTCTTCTTGGATGTGCAGCGGAAAATACAGAAACAAACACAAAACGCTAACACTAGGATTTTACTTGGTATCCACCTCACAAGAGGTGACTAATCCAAGGATCCACACCAACGCACACACCCTCCACTATGAATAACACTCCTTTATGGTAACTACCAAAGGCGGAGAAGCCCTACAACACTCTCAATACAAGAAGAAGAAAGGGAAATACAAGTTAAGCAAAAGCTTACAAGATGTGCAGTAAAAACCCTAACCCTAACTTCTTCCTCTTGCAATAGATCCGCCTCTTGACTTGGAAAGCCTCCAAGAACCTTCAAGAACCTGGCGATCACGTGCTTGTAGAGAGCTGTGGAGGAGCTGGAATGAATCGAGAAGAGCTCGTAAAGAGATGCCGAAGACCACGCTCGCCTGCGGCTTTAAACCCGCCAGCGGTCGGATCCCGATCGATTCAATTATTCGATCGGAGGCTTGATCGATCCACGGATCGATCCGAGCGTCTGTCTCGAAACACGCTGGATCGATCCACGGATCGATCCAGCGCTAATCGCGCGAAGCAGCCTCGTCCCGATCGGCTGATCGATCGGGACCTCTGATCGATCCACGGATCGATCCGTAGCGCTTCTGTGCATGGAAAAACGGCTGGATCGATCCACGGATCGATCCGACTTGGTTTTGCCCAAACCAAGTCCCAAACCTCTAACCAACATCCGGTCAACCTTGACCTGTTGGTACATCATGCCTCGCATCCGGTCACCCTTGACCTGCCAGACTCCCCACCAAGTGTCCGGTCAATCCCTTTGACCCACTTGGACTTTTACTCGTCGTGCCAAGTATCCGGTCACTCCATTGACCTACTTGGACTTCCACCAGATGTCTGGTCAACCTTGACCCATCTGGACTTCCTTCCTTGCCAAGTATCCAGTCAATCCTTTGACCTACTTGGACTTCCCAACACCAGATGTCCGATCATCCTTGATCCATCTGGATTTCCTTCCTTGCCAAGTATCCAGTCAATCCTTTGACCTACTTGGACTTCCCAACACCAGATGTCCGATCATCCTTGATCCATCTGGATTTCCTTCCTTGCCTGGCTTCACTCACCAGGACTTTCACCTAGCTTCACTCACTAGGGTTTTCCATCTGCCTAGCTTCACTCACTAGGACTTTCACCTAGCTTCACTCACTAGGGTTTTCCATCTGCCTAGCTTCACTCACTAGGACTTTCACCTGGCTTCACTCACCAGGATTTCCTTCTGCCTAGCTTCACTCACTAGGACTTTCACATGGCTTCACTCACCAAGATTTCCTTCTGCCTAGCTTCACTCACTAGGACTTTCCAGTCAAGTATCCAGTCAACCTTGACCTACTTGACTCTTCTTCAATCAATATCTTATTGTCAAACATCTAAACTCAAACCAAGACTCAGCTTGGTCAACCAGGTCAACCTTGACCTGAGGGATGTTGCACCAACAATCTCCCCCTTTTTGATGTTTGACAATACCACAATAACACTTACAATCCCACATGTAAGTTAGGCTAATCCTATAGCCTCCTTCTTCATGCCACTAGGTAATGAACACATAAGTTAAGCTTTTCATTCTCCCCCTAAGAGGGCAAACTCCCTCTAGGTAATGAAAACCTAACTTACTTCCTTTCATTCTCCCCCTATTGGCACACATCAACCCCCTACTAATAAAACACATCAACCCGTCTTTGGACACGCATCAACCTATGCTCCAATTTTGGGCACACTTCAACAACTCCATTTGTTGAAGACTCTCCCCCTGAAGAGTTGCTCATCGTGATCACAATTTCACTCATTGTGATCAACTCAATATTGAAGGTCCCATACCCTTCATTATCCTTAACTTCTCCCTCAATGTTGACAAATACTCAACCTTGAGCATTTTCAACCACTTGAGTTGCCACTTGAAATGATGAGGATATCCACTCCCCATTTATCCCCATTTCAAGTTTAAATGCTCAACCTTGAGCAAGTTCACAACAGAAGGTTAACCACCTTCCAAGGTTCATGAAAAATAATTTTCATGTCTTTAAAGAGTCCCTCCCCCTAAAGACATGGTGGTAACTTCTGTCATTGCACCAACAATGACTTGGAATCCCTAAACCATTAGGAAAACCAATTTTAGAAGTTTTGAGGTTCAAATATTCAAAATTTGAAACAAACCTCAACCTAAACTTCAGCTTAGCCTTCCTTAACCAATCCATCCTTGTTTTCACATGAAAACACCCTTTTTATGTATACAAATGTATTTTATGGGTTTGGAATGGTTACCTAGACTAAAATCGGTTCAAAGATGCTGAAATCAGGCCTTCCCAGCCAAAATCAGCAACTTGGATCGATTGGAGTTGGGTTCCAATCGATTGAACCTCTCTGAATCGATCCACTGATCGATTCAGACACCCTGGATCGATCGGCTGATCGATTCAGACACCCTGGATCGATCGGCTGATCGATCCAGCGAGCTTCTGCTCGCGGGAAATGCCTTCTGAATCGATCCACGGATCGATTCAGGCACTCCAATCGATCCATGGATCGATCGGAGCTCTGATAGTTGCTGAAATTCCATTTCAGTCAACTTCAGAAACCCCTAGAAAATTCTACAAAAATCCAAAAATCATGAAATTTTGTGTAGACTTTGTTTAGGGTATATACTATCAAGGAAAAATAGTTTTCTATGAAAATACATCATATTTTCAAAGATTGACACAAACTTGAAAACTTGCAAAAACTGTATTGTTTTCTTCAAGTTTGTGTCTAACTATTCAATGGTGATTACTATAAAAAAATAGCCTTCACCAATGTTTTCCAAAATCATTTTGAAAACATTTTCAAAACCAATATCCCACCATGTTCCTTGGGCTTAATGCACATGACTTGTACATTAGCTTTCCCAATGATGGGAAAACACATAACTATGTGTTTTGATGAACCTAAAACTCAAAAGAATGCACTAAATCAACATCTTGAGTCTTGTTCATCTTTCTAACATCTCACTTGTATCTAATGTGCACTAAAACACATACAAGTCATCTTATAGTCCTTGTGAGATGTAAGATTTTGGTTTTGCCCTATCCTAGGGATCATGCATATCTATCTAGGCATTTTAGATATATACTAGACATCCACCAAGGATGTCACTTGTTAATAATTGTTGTTAAATGCCTTTTGTCCTTAATTACAAGGAATTACACTAATGCATGATAATGTTATGGCATACATCAAAATAAAATAACTTTCAAAAGAAATATTCCTATAACTACATGATGTATGCATGACATGACATGGTATTTTTGTATTTTTCATAATAAGTCATGAATGCAAAAGTAGACATGATGTCATGACATATGATGGGCAAACAATCATGGCAAGATTTAGCATAAATAAAATATACCTAGATTAACTATCTAAGTATCCTTAAAACCTTAGCTAAACTTACAACTTAAAACTAGATTGCCCTTAAGTGCGTCAAGAAAACGCCAAAACCTAAATTGGCATTTCTAATTCCCTTGATTAATTTATGCCAATTGAAATTAAGCATATTCCTCAAATGTTGGCATATTTCATTTTTCCACAAGAGTAGCACTTTAAAGTTAAGGCCCGGATTGCCTTAAATTTCCTAAGAACATACCAAAATCCCAACTTGGTAGCTCTTATGAATTTCCCAATATGTGCCTTTTAAGATTAGAATCAAATTTGCACCACTAGGCACATTTTACTCTTTCAAGGAGTAAATAATAGTTCCATTTCATTTTCAAAGGTTAACAAAAACCTTGAAAATGCTCCTTGAGTGTCAATTTCCTCAAAGTTGGGTTAACTACCCTTCTAATTGGAGTTGACACTCTCTAACCCATTTATGGGGTAGAGAAGATGCTCCTAGGAACCCAACACCTATTGGTGCTCCTTGGATGCTCTAGGTACTCACTAGGATAACTTCCTAGATACCTTCCTAGTGACCTTGTTGGGCTTCTTAGAAGCCTTGGTCACATTTTCTAGGTCAACCCTAGGGATAGTCTCCTTGTGACCTTGTTAGTGACTTTCTTAGACTTCTTAGAAGTCTTAGTCACTTGGTTGCAAAAATACTCTTAGGGATGACTTCCTAGTATTCTTGACTTGACCACTAAACCTAGGGTTTGTTCCATAACTATATGGAACCCTATGATAACTAGGCACATCCTTCTTAGCCTTTGGTTTGTATCCCAAACCTCTATGGCTATTTGATGGCTTTGACTTTCCTAGCCCTAGGTTTTGCTCATTTTGCCCTTTTAGGATATTTTCCATCCTTTTTAGGGTCTTTTCCATTTTATCAAGTCTTGATCTCAAGACTTGATTTTCTATCATTAAATCCTTAGAATTTGGTTTTTCATTAAGTCCATGAGCATTTTGGTTTCTCGGCTTGTATCTAAAATCCTTAGAGTTATTGCCTAGACTTTTACCTACATTCCTAACCCTAGGAGTGATAGTCTTAGCATGTAGGGCCACATGCTTTTCCTTAAAGCCCTCATGCTTTCTATTCTTATGGTAAATTGCATTAAAATGATAAAAGTTAGACCTATCATGCTTTTTACCATAATGAAAAGGAGTATGCTCAATAAATGTTACCTTCTTCTTTACCTTGGAGGCTCCCCCTTGACTAGTGCCTCCTTGAGCCTTGACCCTCTTCTTCCCCTTGGGGCATTGACTACGATAATGCCCCTTTTGATTGCAAGAGAAGCATATAATATGCTCCTTGCTCTTCTTTGTGTTGGGGATGGCCTCCTTGGGCTTCACCTTGCCCTTTTGTGCCACTTGGCCCTTCTTCTTGGCTAATTTAGGGCACTTGCTCTTGTAGTGCCCATGTTCCCTACATTCAAAGCATATAATATGATTTTTATTATTAATTGAAATATTTATACCTTTGCTTGTAGGGGTGGCATCTTTTTCTTTGGATCCGGAGGTAGAAGCTTCCTCTTGATCGGACCTTGATTCCCCTCCATTTGATTTTTCTTGACTTGTGGAGGTAGAAGCTTCTTCCTCCTCTTCTTCTCTTGACCCGGATGTAGAAGCTTCTCCTTCTTCTTGATCCGGTGTCACCAAGGATTGCTCCCCCTCAATCCTAGAGGTGGAGGCTTCATCATCTTGAATATGAAACAAGGAGTATGCTCCCTCCTTGTTCCCTTCGTTGCATTCCCTTGAGGATGAAGCTTCTTGGATTTCCTCTTCTTCGGAGGTTGAGCATCTCTCAACCTCGGAATCCTCCTCTTGGTCTTGCTCCAAAGAGTCACCCTCTCTGGATTCTTCATGATCTTGTACAGTGGAGGGGATCTCTTCATGAAGCTTGGCCAATTTGCTCCATAGCTCCTTTGCATCTTCAAACTCTCCAATTTTGCAAAGGATGGTGCTTGGCAATAAATTGACCAAAAGCTTGGTCACTTTGTCATTTGCCTCGCACCTTTGGGCTTGCTCCGGGCTCCATTTGCTTTTCTTTAGAACTTTGCCCTTTGAATTTCTTGGAGCCTTGAAGCCTTCCATTAGAGCAAACCATTGCTCTATCTCCATCATAAGAAAATTTTCGATTCTTGATTTCCAAGAATCGAAACTCATAGAAGTGTATGGTGGAGCCACCCTTGTGTCAAATCCAAGCCCATCTTGGAATTGCATCTTGAAGTTGAGCTTGATAAAGTCTTGAACTTGAAGAATTTGCTCCAACTTCTTCACCCTCTAGCTTTTCTTGATATGCTTGACCCTTCCGGCGATGATTCCGGTGAAGAGCGGCCTCGCTCTGATACCACTTGTTAGGACCAAAAGTAGCTAGAAGGGGGGGTGAATAGCTTGTCGCGTTCGCTCGGTGCGCTTCGTTGCTTGGCATTGCTTGTTTCTTCTTGGATGTGCAGCGGAAAATACAGAAACAAACACAAAACGCTAACACTAGGATTTTACTTGGTATCCACCTCACAAGAGGTGACTAATCCAAGGATCCACACCAACGCACACACCCTCCACTATGAATAACACTCCTTTATGGTAACTACCAAAGGCGGAGAAGCCCTACAACACTCTCAATACAAGAAGAAGAAAGGGAAATACAAGTTAAGCAAAAGCTTACAAGATGTGCAGTAAAAACCCTAACCCTAACTTCTTCCTCTTGCAATAGATCCGCCTCTTGACTTGGAAAGCCTCCAAGAACCTTCAAGAACTGGCGATCACGTGCTTGTAGAGAGCGTGGAGGAGCTGGAATGAATGAGAAGAGCTCGTAAGAGATGCCGAAGACCACGCTCGCTTCTTTAAACGACGCCAACGGTGGATCCCGATCGATTCGAATGTTCCGAATCGATCGGAGGCTGGATCGATCACGGATCGATCCAGCGCTTCCGCGAAACACGCTGGATCGATCCACGGATCGATCCGGCGCTTATCGCGCCCGATCGATCGGGTGATCGATCGGGACCTCTGATCGATCCACGGATCGATCCGAGCTTCTGAGAAGAATCGGATCGATCCACCGATCGATCCACACCGGATCGATCCACGGATCGATCCAGACTTGGTTTTGCCCAAAACCAAGTCCCAAACCTCCCTAACCAACATCCGGTCAACCTTGACTGTTGGTACATCATGCCTCGCATCTGGTCACTCCCTTGACCGCCAGACTCCCCACCAAGTGTCCGGTCAATCCCTTTGACCCACTTGGACTTTTACTCGTCGTGCCAAGTATCCGGTCACTCCATTGACCTACTTGGACTTCCACCAGATGTCTGGTCAACCTTGACCCATCTGGACTTCCTTCCTTGCCAAGTATCCAGTCAATCCTTTGACCTACTTGGACTTCCCAACACCAGATGTCCAATCATCCTTGATCCATCTGGATTTCCTTCCTTGCCAAGTATCCAGTCAATCCTTTGACCTACTTGGACTTCCCAACACCAGATGTCCGATCATCCTTGATCCATCTGGATTTCCTTCCTTGCTTGGCTTCACTCACCAGGACTTTCACCTAACTTCACTCACTAGGGTTTTCCATCTGCCTAGCTTCACTCACTAGGACTTTCACCTAGCTTCACTCACTAGGGTTTTCCATCTACCTAGCTTCACTCACTAGGACTTTCACCTAGCTTCACTCACTAGGGTTTTCCATCTGCCTAGCTTCACTCACTAGGACTTTCACCTGGCTTCACTCACCAGGATTTCCTTCTGCCTAGCTTCACTCACTAGGACTTTCACATGGCTTCACTCACCAAGATTTCCTTCTGCCTAGCTTCACTCACTAGGACTTTCCAGTCAAGTATCCAGTCAACCTTGACCTACTTGACTCTTCTTCAATCAATATCTTATTGTCAAACATCTAAACTCAAACCAAGACTCAGCTTGGTCAACCAGGTCAACCTTGACCTGAGGGATGTTGCACCAACAAGTTGAACTGGGTTGATCGGATCAGATGAGTGAAGATCATCAACTAATCGGTCGACCGAACAAAGGCTCATCTAGAGAGACTGCATCTGGACAGAAGGCCAGGTGGATTCAGCAGGTTCGATCGACCGAACCTGGGGATCGGTCGACCGATCCGGGTCGAGTCAAAACTTGATCCCGAGATCAGAGGATATGGATCAGGTTTGAAGAGGCTATAAAAAGGAGACTCGGCCAATACTTCGAAAACACCAAAAATCAGACTACTTGCGCTCCTGTGTGCTGCTCCGAAACGTTTCAACAACGCTCAACTGCTGCTTCGACAATCGACAACTCTTTTACTCATCCTTATATTGTCGGTATACTTTGTTTAGTTTTGTACTTGTAATTCCTTGTATAGAATTTCTGAGCTATTATTGATTGCCAACCGAAAGCGATCAACTATCGGGGCCTTGGAGTAGGAGTCGTCACAAGCTCCAAACCAAGTAAAAGAAATTGTGTTAGCTATTACTTTTGTGTCTTTTTTTTATTCCGCTGCGTTTTTATTCTGAGTTTTTTTGAAATAAACGAATTAGCCACGAGTGTTATTCACCCTCCCCCCCTCTAGCACGTTATCGATCCTACAAGGTCGGCCATGTGTCGAGTGTCTGGAGTCAGTGTATAACATTTTGCCAAACCTGATAATACATTTCTTGATACTAGGCCGCTTGTGGTGAGCAATATTATCTTTTTGCTCCTAATAATAAATTTCTCTAGGTCAATTCCCAACGGCTGTAAAATATCTTGTTGGGTGACAAATCTCCTCATGTAAAGGGCATTGTGCTAGAACAAAATGCTCCATGATTTACCTGCCTGTATCTAATCAGGGGATCAACTATATTGGGCCACTTAGGCTGAGCTTTATCACCTTTTGCTTCTAATAATAAATTTCTTCTACCCCTATGAGTTGCTATAGTTGGTACCTGTATGATTGTTTGCTCTAATAGATCTCGGGGTCAATTTTTAACGAGTGCAAAATATCTCATTGGGTATCTAACTTCCTCCATATAAAGGGTCGATATGTTAGAGCAAAATGACCTCCATGATTTATTTGGGAATTTAAAGTAATATTTCAATTAATTTGTTTGGTGTCTAGAGTACTATATATACGTAATTATTTCAATTTAACCCCGGGTGGATTTATAGGTAAATACATGAGATAATGATTATAATCAAAAGGTCAAAATTCGATAAGGGATTTTATCACTTCTACGAATTTTGCTTATGCACTTGCTAATTTGGATTTCGGGGAGCTCTCTCTTAATAGCATGAGACAGTTGTGAGGGTCGATAACATGGCAGTACTACTTCTTAACTATTTAAATATATATTATTCTAACTTTTTTTAATTCTTTATATGATTGAATTTATATATATAAAGAGAGAAATGATATGTTGCTCGATGTTTCCTACACGATCATAAGCGACATCCGACGTGGGCGATCTGACGTGGTCAAAACTTAAATTTTTTAATCTCTCTCTCATCTGCATGCAATAATTTTTCTCTTTTTCCTCTTAAATTAAAATAAAATTATATTTTTTTCCTATTATTACATGCAACAATTACTGTGGTATAAATGCTACAACGTTATAGCAGTTACTACATAATAGTTGCTATAACGTTGTTACAGTTATTATACAGAAACTGCTACAAATGTGCAGTAGCTGATATAACGTACACTACAAAAATTTCCAGGATTACCGATGAAAATATCCGTCGGTATTCCGTCGCTAAAGGGTCTTACCGACAGATTTCTGACAGAAAAAATTTGTTGCGAGAATATGTGTTGGAACCTATTTTCCTGACGAAAATATAACTTCCATCAGTAATGTACCGACTGAATTATAATCCCGTCGGTAAATCCCGCTGGACAGCTGTCGCCAAATTTTCCGACGGAAATATAACTTCCGTCGGAGCCAAGGAGACTCTGGATCGAAAAATACCGGGTTGTATCGTAAAATACCGACGGAAATGGTATTTCCGCCGGCAATTGCCGACAGAAACGCTTTTTTCGTCGGTATTTGCCGACGAAAAGAGCGTTTCCGTCGGCAACTACCGACGGATATACCATTTTCGTCGGTATTTGCCGACGGCAATGGTATTTCCGTCGGCAGTTTGTGATGCAAGAATACCGATGGAATATATATTCTGTCGGTATTCCATCAGGAAAAAAAAATATGGCAGCACCTATTTGTATGCCCATTCAACCATGTATACAAATTATATATCCATATAAAATCAATCATACAATCACAGTTTACAAATAAACTAACACAATCACAGTTTACATATCCTAACAAACCATATATAGATACAAACAAACTAACACAATCCATACATATAGAAACAAACACTCCATACATATAAAAACATATAGAAACAATACTCTATACATATAAAAACATATAGAAACAAACATAATATAAACAAAGCATCCATATATAGATCACAATATTTCCGTGCTCAAATATATAAATCCATACCATGATAACAAATACTCCAAAAACAACTAATAGTGTAAAATCCTGTAAAAAGTAAAATACAATAAATTATGATGATATTGATATCGATGTATAATTCAAAATATTACATATATGTATAATGATTTTTACATTTAAAAAATAAATACCTAGATAGAAAGAAGATGATGATGATGATGATCGTGCTAAATATGTACACTTTGACGCATGAAACATATAATAATGTAATATTTAGAAATGAGCAGAGTAGAATAAAACAATCAAATATATTTTGCATGTAACTTGTATGATAAATAAAGATTTGAATAATAGTTGAATAAACCTCGAAACATGCTAATTACCACGGTCTGATGGGTCTTGAGTCTCCTGTGATTCAAGACCATGTGGCGTCTGGGTGCGAGTAAAATTTAGCACGATCTCTCGCATACTGGCGAAGAGAGTATCCTGGTTGGTCCTCCTCTTCTCCTCAACAGCCCTCCACTGATCCATAGAAGTCATCCTCTCATCCATTGACTTCAATTGAGTGCGCAGTTCTTCATTTTCGCGTCTTAATGACTGCACCTCACTAGAAGAAGAGGAACTAGCACGACCCTAAGGGGTCCTCAAACGATCAAATGCCACTTTAGCTTGGGAGCCAAGGTCGTAGAGTGTGGAGTTTTTTGTCCTTCCATCGACAACATCATAATATATCTCATTTAGAGCGTCAGTGGATAGAGACTGTGGCTGCTCCCCCTTTTATGGTGGCTGAGAGGCCTGAGCCACTCTTTCTGTCATTTGCTCCTGTGTTCAAAATTATAATATTGATCAATATTTAATTTGATAACAATTATTAAAGTTAATCAAAATAGAAATGCATGAACAAATGTAATAAAATTAATAATCTTATGTGTAGGGTTTGAGATCGAGAATCGGTAAATGTCCCATCTTTCTTCTTATGGGTCTTCAGAAATACCTCCATGCATGTGGGCTACCGAGCAAGATCATGCTCCTGCATACACAAATAATTTGGGACATAATTATACATACTAATGTGATAATAAAATTAAAAATTGTTAGAAATTATAACTTTAAATTAAATTACCAAATCCATAGCATGCTCAACAATAGATTTTGATCCTGACGTATGCCGAGCGATTCTGGTGCTCGAGCCACCGGGCTCTGTATTTCTATTAGATCGAGTCTTTCCAGTATTTTCTCGCAATCTTTCTACAGTCCAGGTGGTCGTCCATGCACTCCATGCCGTCTCTGAAACATACGTCGGCCTAGTACCCTTTTTCCTTATATAATAGATGAGGTCTCTGTAAAGTTTAGCACAATAACTATTCCATGTAGCTTTGAACTGTTCTTTTTGGCCATCTTCCCATTATATCTTTTCTGCAATTATAAGTATAGATTTTAGTATATGAAAGGATAAATATATTATTGAATACCAAATATATTAATTTTACTTACTACGAATTTATTGTAATAAAATGTCTTCATCTCCTGGTCTACATGCCTCCATGTAATACCAGAAGCACATACTCGCTCTTTAAACTTACTAGTGATATAAGAGGCTATCTGGTGGCCATCTGGAACAAATCTGCAAGGAAAAAAAATAGATATGAAAAGTATTGAAGAAACCAATGAACTTGTATTAGTAATAACAAAAATACATACGTATCTCCGGCAACTCTAATAACCTTGTAGCCACGGGGTGCTACTGTCTGCTGCTCAGACATAATAATATATCTGCATAATAACATAGCATGCATATACTAGTAATAATATATCTACATAATATATCTACAAACATGCATAACATTAACATTAACATTAACAATACAAAAATATATCTACACACATGCATAACATTAACATTAGCAACACAATACAAAATTATATAGAAAATAACAATTCAGACATCACATTAGCAACTATTTAATCAACATTAATAGTTTCCAAGTCTTCATCGCTAGACTCTGTTAGTACAAATTCATCTTCACTATTGGACATCTCTCCATCATCTATCTCCTCATAAGTGACATTGACATCAACAAGTAATTGAGATGTTGATTTAAGTTGTGTATCAATTGAATGTCTCTCCACTTCGTCATTTTGAAATGCATCAGCAGCCTGAGTGGTATTCGGCATTTCTATAATCGAGCGAGGCTTCATTCGACAAACAGACAAACATTCACTGGATCTTCTTCTCTTTGTAGGGTATTCAAGATAGAAAACATGTGTTGCTTGTACCCCGAAAATAAAAGGTTCAAACTTGCTGAGCCTTTTGTTTGCATTAACCTCAACTAAATTATACTTTGGATGTATTCTGGTGTTGGGATTGTAAGGTTGCAAACATAGTCCCACATTGAAAACATATGGGAAAGATCATGGGTTTATAAGAGAAAAAGATATCTCCATTGGCATGAGACCTTTTGGGGAGAGCCCAAGAGCAAAGCCATGAGGGCTTAGGCCCAAAGTGGACAATATCATGTCATTGTGGAGATATCTAAATTCTTTTCGATCCTACAATTGGTATCAAAGCCCGGATTGCCAGAAGGTTTAACCACCGACTGTGCACAAGAGCTATGGTCTAATTGAGCCATGTGGGTACAATATTGACCTCAAACAAAGGAAGTGGGGGCTTCTATGTTCGGATCAAGAGGACTAGACACCAGGCAGGAAGTCCTAGTTGCGACTAGGCAAGGAAGCCCTAGTAGGTCGGGTGGACCGAGGGGCAGGAAGACCTGATGAGTCGAGGATCGGACATGGGAAACATGTGGTCCTTTGTTTGAGGGGGGATTGTTGGGGTTGCAAGTGTTGGAGTGTATACTTAAAAGTTTAGCTTTTGTACACATTTATTTTGAAATAAAGAATCACATTGGTCAAATGTTTATATTTATTAGTTAAATGTAATTGTTCAATTAATTTATATAGTAGATAACATGGAGTGTGGAGTCACACTTAAAAGATCATGTTGTCGGTTCTCTATAAATTATAAACAGTTGATCACGACTAAGATGGAAAGGAACATACCATCAGAATAGACGTAGTGTAATTAAGTATTAGTTTATCTTGACTAATAAATTACACTGATACACTTTAAGTGTATTGAGTAGGATCATTTAGGTAAGTTCTTTTTGTACTGACTTAGTAAAAGAACTAGACCTTAGTTATTATGGAAGTGTGTGCTCTTAATCCTAATATAATAACAAGCATGTATATTTAATATTTATTTCTTTGACTTATCAAAGGGTGAGGTTTAGCTCGATAAATCAATATGCCCGATAAGTTGGGAAATGATATTACTTATAGTATGTGTTGTTGATTATAGAAGGAATCTGTGTCCTAGTTATCTAGGTTGAGAATGTCCCCAAGAGGAGCTCATAAGGATTGCCATGTTAAACCCTGCAGGTGGACCTAGTCCAACATGACAATAAAGTTGAGTGGTACTACTTTTGGAGCTAGATATTAATTAAATGAGTTGTCAGTAACTCACTTAATTAGTGGACATTCGTAATCTTAAACATAGGGAGACTAACACACTCATGATAAGAAGGAGCCCATAATGTAATTTGGGATTGGTGCGGTAGTGCGGTAATAACTCTCTAGTGGAATGAGTTATTATCGATGAACTTGAGTTGTGTGTTCGGGGCGAGCACGGGATATTCAAGCTCATCGGAAGGCCAAAACCAATTTCTCCTCTAGGTCCCTGTTGTAGCCTCAATAAAGCCTCAAGTTCATCCAAAGAAAAGCCTATCTTGGTGTCCAAGAAGGGGCCGGTTCATTGCTTGGTGACCAAGCAATGGCCGACCACATATTCTCTAGAAGTGGCCGGCCCCAAGGGGGCCGACCGCAATATTTAAATTAGGAAGGTTGTTTTTGAATTTTTAAATTTCCTCAGATATTTACAATTTGTAAAAAGAGAGATTTTAAAAATTTATAAAATTTTCCTAATTTAAATTAGGTCACAAGGTTTTAAAAGAGAGTTGTAAAATTTATAAAACTTTCTTTTAAAAAGAAATATTATTAGAGATGTTTTAAATTTTAAAACTTGGTTTTAAATTTTAAAACTTTCCTTTTAATATCCACATTAGAAAAAAAAAAGAGAGAGTTTGTAAAATTTTATTAGAAGTTTTCTTCTTTTAAAATTTTATAAATTTTTTTTTCTTTCCCTTTTAATTAGTGGTCGGCCACCTTGCTTGGTGCCCAAGCAAGGGGCCGGTCAAATAATTAAACATCAACAAATAGTTGTTTAATTAATAAATCAATCTAGGATTGATTAATTAAAAGGAAAGAAAAATAAAAAAAAAGGAAATAGGAATGAGTCTAATTTTTTATAAAGCTCTTTCCATAATTTTCCGTTGGGAAACTAATATAAAAGGGGGGGGGGGGAAGGGGAGACCTTGAAGAACATAACAATTGATATTGTGTTGTTGGAGATCATCAAGTGGCCGACCCCTCTCCCTCTCTTCCCTTTGCTCTATTTTGCTCCTTTGTGGTGGTGGTGGCCGAAATCTAGAGAAAGAGGAGAAGCTTTCCGGGTGGTGTTCGTCTTGGAGGATCGTCGCCCACACGACGTCCAAGAGGAGGAGAGGGATACGATAGAAGATCTCGAGATTTTTAGCATACAAGGAAGAGGTACAACTAGTATTTAATTTCCGCATCATACTAGTTAATTTTTCTTTGTATAAATACCAAATACAAGAGGCATTCGATTCTTGTTTTACGAATTTAATTTCGATGTTGTGTTTTTTTTTCTTTTTTCCTTGTGATTTGATTGTTCCTTTTGGTTAACCTAGAGTTATATAAGGAAATTAAATATTAACTTTCCTTAAAAGACTTTGTCTAGTCGGTGGTGGTTGCTCCCATATCCAAGAAGGCCAAGTGCCTCGCCATGCAGTACTGGAAGCCAATTTTGGAAACTAATATTTAATTAAATTTATAACCTAGGTGATTTGGATCAAACGTGTTAAGTTCCGCAGGAGATCCAAATCTAAACCTAAAAGAACATATAAGTTAAACTTGAAATCAAACGTGTTAAGTTCCGCAGGAGATACAAGTTTAACTTAAAAGAACACATGGTAGCTAGGAAAGGTTCAGATCACGTACAAAATTTTTGTACAGTGGAGCCATTGGGTTTTCCGAGTAGCAACCAACAGCAAGGTTGCAAACATAGTCTCACATTGAAAACACATGGGAAAGATCATGGGTTTATAAGAGAAAAAGATATCTCCATTGGCATGAGGCCTTTTGGGGAGAGCCCAAGAGCAAAGCCATGAGGGCTTAGGCCCAAAGTGGGTAATATCATGTCATTGTGGAGATATCTAAATTCTGTTCGATCCTACAATTGACGCTAAAAGGAGGGCGTCAGATGGATTGACGGGCGTGCTCTTGGTGAGGGACCACGAGCTCGACCTCGGGGGGCAGGACAGGCGCCGGCTCCAGAGGCTGCTGATCCTTAGGAGGACATTGAGTCACCTGGTTCTCTAGATCCTGCTGTCGCTACCCAGATTCAGATGCTTGAGGAGACTGTGGACACTCGTCTTGAGGAACTGTCCATGGCTGTTGCTGAGATGCGCACTGAGATTGCCACTCTGCGGACGAGTGTTGAGTCCTTGACCGAGCTGGTGCGCTCGTGGATATCAGGTCGCTCTCCTCAGCTCCCTCCTCCGGCAGAGGATGTGCCCCCTGGTCTTGCTGATTCTTCTAGGAGTCCTGTTGCTCCTACTGATGCTGTTGCTCCTTCTGCTCCTTCTGAGGGTGACATGATTGAGTTTTATGTTCCGTTATGACATCTAGTGTCGCTTTTCTGTATGGATGTTTGGTTGTGTGTCTCTTAGTTTGTAGTGTGCGTCTACGACACCATTTTGTATTTTGTGTCCATGGTATGACTTGTCGGTTGAACATATGTGTTTTGGAACAACTAATTTTAGTCTATGATATACATAATTTCTCTAT
This sequence comes from Zingiber officinale, assembly GCF_018446385.1. NCBI lineage: Eukaryota > Viridiplantae > Streptophyta > Magnoliopsida > Zingiberales > Zingiberaceae > Zingiber > Zingiber officinale. The sequence continues at coordinate 112,092,099 of NC_055999.1, read as the reverse complement.
GGTGTTTTGGTTTAAGGGGGAGTCTCCTTCTAGTATATTGTTTTTTTCTTCTTGCACCCATTGAGGGGGAGTGGATCTAGTTTCTTTTTGATATTTGGCAAAGGGGGAGACATATGTTGAAGTTTATGCTTAATTTAATTAAAATTGAAATTCAAGCTTACTGTTTATGTTTATGCTTATTTCTTATGCTTAATTCAGATAAATTTCAGCGTAGTTGCAATCATTATTTATCATTGTATTATTATGGTGTATTGGAAATTAGCCTAAACTTAAATAGATTATCAAACATCAAAAAGGGGGAGATTGTTGGTGCAATCATGCCCTTGCCCTGGAAGTTTCAATGTGTTGACAATTGTTTAAGTTTAGGTTAATACGTTGGATCTAACATGCATTGTGAGTTTGCAGGAGAAGTTTCTTGCAGGTCGGAAGACCGGATGCAAGAAAAGTCCAAGAAGGTCGAGGACCGGATTCTTGGCAAGAGAAGTTCTTGCAGGTCAGAAGACCGGATGCAAGGCAAGAGAAGTCCAAGAAAGTTGAGGACCGGATTCTTGGTAAGAGAAGTTCCTGCAAGTCAGAAGGTTGGATGCGTGTTAAGCTTACTTAGCAAAAATCGATTGGTAAATCGATTTAGATATGGTTGTGAGGCAGAATGCCTCTGGATCGATCAACCGATCGATTGGAAGAAAGCCAATCGATCGGCCGATCGATCGGGAAGCTTCTGCGCGAAGCACAGAATGCTTCTGGATCGATCAGTCGATCGATCGGGAAACCAATCGATCGAGCGATCGATCCAGGAAGCTCCTGCGCGAAGCACAGAAGCCTCCTGAATTGATCAGCCGATTGATTGAAGTCACTCAATCGATCGACCGATCGATTCATAGAGTCACTGCGATTTTGGATTTCACGAGCATGTGTCTGAATTGATTCAAGCACTGCACCAATCGATTCAAGTTCAAGTGAAGTAATCTACGTCGTTGATCTTGACGCGATGGCTTCCAATGGATACTTGTGAATCGATTCAACTATAATCCCAATCGATCCATGGCAACGATGATGTGAGAAACGGCTAGTTTTCTCGTCATTTAAAAGAGATGGAAGAAAAAGAAACAACATATCTTGAGAAAAATACTGTTATATTACTCTAGTGTGATCAATCTTTGAAGTGCTGAAGATCTCTCAAGGAATTGAAGATCAAGCTCTCCATCTCCCCACGTTTTCAAGATTCGCGTCACAAGGAAGAAGCATTTCAAGTTTGTAATCTTTCTTTTCTTCTTCATTGTTGTGCGTGCGATCTTTTCTCTTGGAAAGGGAGGCTTGTAAGTCTTGTAAGGTTTCTCCACCTTCGGTGTTAGTCCGAGAAGGAGAAGTTTGATAGTGGAAGGGTGACGGTGGTGTGGATCCTTGGACTAGTCACCTCCTTGAGGAGGTGGATACCAAGTAAATACAAGAGTTAACATTGCCTTCAAGTGTCCGCTGCGAAAGATTAAATTTATCAAGAAAACGAAGTGAGTCATTCACCCCCCTCTAGCTCAACCGATCCTAACATCTTGTACCTATTCTTGGGGTAAGATCATACCATGAACATTTAAATAGCACACACTTCTTAATAGGTAATGCAGGATATTTAACTTCTATGATTTCCTCAAGTCTACCATAGTAATCATACTGAGTGTTATTGTTGTCCATAGATCCTTTGACGCAAACACCAGAATTATAGGTTAATCTCCGTGAATCTCGTAGTGCCACATGGAATTTGAGGCCATTAACATAGAAACCAGAGTAGACCTTTATTTTACGAAGGGGTCATGATGCAAGATTCATGATCCTATCATCTGTCACATTTGATATTCTTCGGTCTTTAACCTACACAATTAGTAGACATTAGAACCCTACTTAACACACATGAACTTAAATATTTGATAAAATCTCCAACTTACATATATTTTAAACCATAATGCAAATTCAACCTCTAACTTTTCAACTACGCCATCTGCATCCATTGATGCATTTTGTAGATATAGTTGTTGTTCATATAAGCGGTAAAAGAAGATAATTTTAAGGTAAATGAGATATCAAGCAACAAATTAAACGGGGGATAATTTTTTAATTAGAGAAGTTAACTTGCTTTATGTATGGTTTGACCTCTTCATAATTTAAGAGTATGTATGTTCTTGCAGCATGATATTCTTCTGGAGTTAAGAATCTATAAATAGATGCACCCATTGATTTGCAAGGAAACTTAAAAATAGAAAGCATCGAATGGTCTATTGCTTGAGCATCATCATAATTTCTAGGAACCTTGCGATGTCTGGTTTTGATATTATCAGCAAAATAATAGGAGTAGAAAGAAGATGCTTCTTCAACCAAATAAGCATTACATATTGAGCCCTCAACTCTTGCTTTGTTACGAATATTATTCTTTAATTTTCTCAAAAATCGTTCGAATGGATACATCCATCTATATTGCACAGGACCATCTATTTGTGCCTCATATGACAAATGTACTGGCAGATGTTTCATTGAATAAAAAAAACTGGGTGGAAATATGCGCTCTAACTTACATAATATGAGAGGAATGTCTATTTCTAGCCGAAGCATATCATCCATTGTAATACACCTCGCTGTCAAATCTCTAAAAAATAGACTTAATTCTGTGAGGGCTTGCCAAACATTATACAGAAGTAAATCATGGAAAGCTACTGGAATAAGTGTTAGGATGTATACTAAAAGCCTAGCTTTTGGTATAAACATTTATCTAGAAATAAGAATCACATTGGTCAAATGTCTACATTTATGATAAATATAGTTGTTCAATTAATTTATATTATAGATAATATGGTGTGTGGTGTCACACACAGAGGATCATGTTATTAGTACCTTATAAATTATAAACAGTAGCTCACGACCAAGATGGAAAGGAACAAACCATTGGAAGGTCGTAGTGTAATTAGGTATTAGTTTATCTTAAATATATAATTACATTAGTACACTTAGAGTGTATTGAGTAGGACCATTAGAGGTCGTTTCTTTTATACTGACTTTATAAAGGAACAAAGACCTCAGTTATTATGGAAGTGTGTGCTCTTAATCCTAATATAATAACAAGCACATATATTTGATATTTATTTCTTTAATTTATCAATGGGTGAGATTTAGTTCGATAAATCAATAAGCCCGATAAGTTGGGAAATGATATCACTTATAGTGTGTGTTGTTGATTATAGAAGGAAACTGTGTCCTAGTAATCTAGGTTGAGAATGTCCCCAAGAGGAGTTCATAAGGATTGTCATGTTAAACCCTGCAGGTGGACTTAGTCCGACATGATGATAAGGTTGAGTGGTACTACTCTTGGACTAAGATATTAATTAAATGAGTTGTTAGTAACTCACTTAATTAGTGGACATTCGACATCTTAAACACAGGGAGACTAACACACTCATAATAAGAAGGAGCCCAAAAAATGTAATTTGGGATTGGTGCGGTAGTTCAATAATAGTTCTCTAGTGGAATGAATTATTATTGATAAAATTAAGTTGTGTGTTCAGGGAGAACACGGGATGCTTAATTTTATCGGGAGACCAAAACCAATTCCTCCTCTCGGTCCCTATCGTAGCCTCTTAATTATAGAGTACTATACCCACCTTCTTACCCATCTTATAGGGGCCGGCTAAGCTAGCTTGGAGACCAAGCTAGGGCCGGCCATGGTTTGGTTCATGGGTGAATTCATGTGGTCGACCCTAGCTTGAACTCAAGCTTAGGTGGCCGGCCCTATTAAAATAAAAGGGAATTTAATTTTAAAAAATTTTCTTATGTGGATAACATGATTTAAAAGAGAGCTTAAAAATTTAAATATTTCCTTTTATAAGATTCTACAAAAGATTAAGAGAAGAGCAAAATCTCTTTCCTTATTTGTAGATTAAAAGGTTGATTTTAATTTTGGTAAAAACTTTCCTTTTAATCATGTTCATGATTTAAAAGAAAGTTTAAAAATTAAAAATTCTCTTTTATTAGTTTCTACAAAAGATTAAGAAAAGATTTAATATCTTTTAGATTGAAAGGAGATTTTAATTTTTAGAGATAACTTTCCTTTTTAGAAATTATCCACATGTTTAAAAGAAAGTTTTTAATTTATAAAATTTCCTTTTTATTAACCAATCATGAAGGGATAAAAATTATTGGATAAATTTTTATAAATTTCCGGAAGCAAATAAGGAAGTTTTAATTTGTGTTTAAAATTTTATTTGCTTGGAGATATTAATGTGGCCGGCCATTGAAATTGAGAAAAGAATTTTGATTTTAATTAATTAAAATTTTTCCTTTTCATGGAAAAAGAATTAAGGAATTTTTTATTTAAATTTCCTTATTTGCCAAGACCAAGGATTATAAAAGAGGGGGTGGAGGTGCCTTCATTGTGAACGACTCTATTATTTTCTCCTCTCTTTTTCTCCTTGGGTGTGGCCGGCCCCTCCTCTTTCTTTCTTCTCCATCTTGTGGCCGAACCTCTTCATGCTCTTGGAGTTTTAATTGGTGGCCGGATTCTAGCTTGAAGAAGAAGGAGAGAAAGCTTGCATCCCTTGGAGCTTGGTTGGTGGAAAAAGTTCTTCAACCTTTGGAAGTTTTTGCTTGGCCGAAACTTGAAGGAAGAAGAAGAAGGTGCTAGGTGGTTCTCGTCTCGGAAGATCATTGCCCACACAATGTACGAGGTTAAAAGAAGAATACGGTAGAAGATCAAGAGGTCTTTGTCTTCAAAAGAAAGGTATAACTAGTAATGTTTTTCCGCATCATGCTAGTTTTATTTCTTTGTAAAAATACCAAATACAAGAGGCATACGATTCTAGTATTTCGAATTTGTTTTCGATGTTGTGTTCTTTTGTTTTTTCTTTTCCTTGTGATTTGATTGTTCTTTTCGGTTGACCTAAAGTTATTTAAGGAAATTAAATATTAACTTTACTTAAAAGGCTTTGTCTAGTCGGTGGTGGTTGTTCCCATATCCAAGAAGGCCATGTGCCTCGCCACGTCAGTACTGGGAGCCAATTTTGGAAACTAATATTTAATGAAATTAATAACCTAGGTGATTTGGATTGAACGTGTTAAGTTCCGCAAGAGATCCGAGTCTAAACCTAAAAGAACAAATAAATTAAACTTAGGATAAAACTTGTTAAGTTCCGCAGGCGATCCGAGTTTAATTTAAAAGAACACATGGTAGCTAGGAAAATGTTCAGACCTTTGTACAAAATTTTTGTACAGTGGAACCATTAGGTTTTCCGAGTAGCAACCAACAATAAGTCTTTGCATGAATACATGACAGTCATGACTCTTCATCCCAAACATCTTTAGCCTATTCATATCCACACAATGAGCCATATTCGAGGCATACCCATTTGGGAATTTTACTTCCTTCAACCAACTACATAAAGCCTGCTTCCTGTCTTTGTCTATTGTATAACAAACCTTTGGAAACCTATTAGTTGTTTCATGTTGATGCAATTCTGGTCTGTTTACTAATCCTTTTAATTCTTCACGAGATTTTGTAGTGTCCTTAGTTTTTCCAGGCACATTCATCACAGTGTTAAAGATATTATCGAAGAAATTTTTCTCAACATGCATGACATCTAAATTATGTCGAATGAGTAGATACTTCCAATAGGGGAGCTCCCAAAAAATACTCCTTTTTTTCCAACCACACTTGCACATCCTAACAATGTATCTATTTATCTCATCAGAACCAGATTGAAATACTGGTAGAAATCCATAACTGTCTATTTGTTCAATGATTTCTTCACTTGATGTATGGAATGTTGGAGGAGGTTTTCTAACTACAATATTTTTTAAGAATTTTTTCTTATTCCGCCTGAAAGGGTGATCAATAGGTAAAAATTTTCGGTGATTATCAAACCAGGATACTTTCCGACTACAAGGTAATGAAAAGGCATCAGAATCTGTCATGCAGTGTGGACAAGCTAATTTACCCGACGTGCTCCATCCTGACAACATTGAATATGCTGGAAAATCACTAATCATCCATAATAATGCAGCATGCAATCTAAAATTAGTTTTACTTGCAACATCATAAGTCATCGACCCTACATTTCATAAATCATTTAATTCTGCAATTAGCGGTTGCAAGAAAACATCTATCTTCTCTTTGGGATTGGTTGGACCAGGAATAAGCACAGTAAAAAATATAAATTCATCTTTCATGCACATCCAGGATGGTAAATTGTATGGTGTTAATATAACTGGCCAGGATGAATATTGCTGTCCCGATTGACAAAATGGTTGAAATCCATCAGCGGAAAATCCCAATCTCACATTACGTGGTTCCATTGCAAATGAGGGAAATACAATATCAAGATGTTTCCATACAGAGGAATCACAAGGATGACACATAATTCCTCCTTCATGCTCATGTTCATGATGCCACGTCATGTGTAAAGCTGTAGTGACAAATGCATACAAACGTTGAAGTCTAGCAGTTAAAGGAAAATAATACATCACTTTCCAAGCAATATTTTTTTTTCTTCTTCCCTGGTATGCGAGTACCATTCTTATAACGAGGGTGAGTACAGATTTTGCATTCACTCAGTTCGCTATCTTCATGCCAAAATATCATGTAGTTGTTTACACAAGAATCAATCTTCTCTACATGCAAACCTAAACCTTTAACCAACTTCTTGGTACTGTAAAAATTATCTGTCATTATGTTGTCAGCAGAAAGCAACTCTGACATCAATTGACATATATCATCATAGCATCTTTCAGAAAAATGATGTTCTACTTTCATATTCAATAACCTTGCAGTAGCTGATAATTGCGAGTAACCTGAGGGAATGCATTCTCACACTTCTCTTTCACTAGCCTTTAACATTTCATATAGTTGCTGATATTCAGGTGCAGGTTTTTCGTTTATATTGGAATAATCAACTACGACATTCATTGCATCGTGAACCATTGATTGCATTCCAATATCATAAGTCGATGAGTCATGCGCAGTAAAAGTTGTGCCAGATGATGAATCACCGGAAGACCCAATTGGTTCATACAAATAAGGTTCTCCGTGACAGTACCAATTGTAGTAATTTGGCACAAAACCATTCCTACATATATGTATTTTTATAGTATCTTCATCACGGAAAGCTCTATTTTGACATTTTTAATGATTGCACGGACACTTTAATTCTGCACCATTCATATATTCTGGATGACTTTTAGCAAAGTTGACAAATTCTTCAACTTCAACAATAAAATCATCTCTAATAAATCTATTTTCTAATCGATTGTACATCCAAGTTTTGTTCATAGACATTTTCACCTAAAACTAATAAATTGAGAATTATAAATTAACTTAAATTAACGTACAAACACAAAACAAACAAAAGAACTATATTATGTTACAGATTAATATACGAATATAACATATATCTAAATTAAATCATGTTAAATAATATAAAATACAATAAACTAAATTATACCTGAAGATGTGAAGGTCTACCGGAGAAGAGTAGCAAATGCTATCTGTTTACAAAATAAAAATAATTTAGCACAAAATTTATCAAAAAATTAACAAGTAGAAAGACGACTGGCACAGACCAGCACAACAGCATCTGGCAGACCCATTAGCAAGCTGCTGGCGGCATCCGACACAGCTAGGGCAAGCGTTCAGCGCAACAGTGTCCGGTATAGCAACGTCCGGCACAGTAGCGTCTGACATAGCCGGATCACTAGCATTCGACGCAACAGCCAGCAGTTCACTGGCGGCCGGCACAGCGGCCAGCAGGACGCTGGCGGTCGGCACAGCGGCCAGCAGGCCGCTGGCGGCAGGCACAGTGACCAACCGACCGTTGGCGGCCGGCACAGCGGCCAGCACAGCCAGCGCCGGTCGGCATAAAGGCCAGCAGGGCGCTGGTGGCCATAGAGAGAGGAGGCGCTGCTTCGGAAAATGGAAGAGAAAAACGAGGGGCTCTTACCGGCGAAACCGGGGAGGAGAGGAGCTGTCGCGCGCGCGTGGAAAGAAATGAAAGGGGCTAGGGTTTAGCTTTAGGCGGCTTTATCGACGGAATCTAGATTCTGTCGGTAAACCTTTTTTTTTAAAAAAAAAACAAATTACTGACGGAATTAAATATTCCGTCGGTAATTTTCAGACATTACCGACGGAATATTCAATTCCGTTGGTAATTTCGGATATTACCGACGGAAGATATTATTCCGTTGGTGACCTCGGATATGACCGATGGAATTTGTGATCCGTCGGTAAGCCCGTCGATAAAGTTGTATTTTTTTATAGTGAACGGTGCAGTAATTACTATGATTGTGCAATAACTGCTACAACTGTATAGTAGCTGCTACAAGTATACAATAGCTGCTACAAGTATACAATAGTTGCTACAATAGTGCAGTAGTTGCTACAACAATATAATAGCTGCTACAACGGCGCAGTAGCTGCTACAATGGTATAGTAGCTACTACAATTGTACAGTAGCTGGTAGTTGCTACAATAGTGCAGTAGTTACAACGATGCAGTAACTGTTACAACGCAGTAGCTACATAATAACTACTACACATTGTAGTAGTTAATACACAGTATCTACTATAACGTGTAACAATTATTGTACAGTGACGCTACAATGTTATATAGTGATTGTTGTATGTAATCATAGGAGAAAGAAATGAGAATTTTATTTTAATTTAAAAATAAAAAGAGAAAAGTTATTTATTTTAATTTAAGAGGAAAGTGAGAAAAATTATTGAATATAAATGAGTGAGGGATTAAAAAATAGATTTTAATATATATATATATAGTAAAGCTAATAAGAAATGGCCAAACACAATACGCGCTTAATTCACTCTTCCTCCTAACAAAGAGGCCACGTAAAACATTCATCAACCATTAATTAAGCACGCAATCCAAAAATAGCCCACTGCACGAATATAAATACCCCCTCTTCCTCCTTCTAATATAATTAATATCCCATTAAATAAAATATAATAATAAATCAAATCCCAAATAAATTTAAATTAATTAATTAAATAATTAAATCAAGCGACTACAATTAGAATGGCGATTGAGACGAGGCAGAGCTGCGTGGTTATCATTTTGTGTCTGCTTCTTGTCAAGGCTCCGGCCGCGTCGGCGCGCCTGCAAACCTTGATGACAAACATGGTCGCCCCTTTTGAAGTGACCTCGCCGGCGCCGGCACCGGAACCGGCACCGGCACCGGCGACAGCGACTCCTGCACATCACTCGTGCCACGATAAGTGCCCTGAGGGATTATTATGCAGGATCAGATGCTACTTCGCCGGATCGCCAGCAGATGACCATCAATCGCGTGAGTGTTTCTTCTTAATTATTTTTCTTTAAATTATTTTTCTTTAATTTGTTGGTGGATATATTTTCTTTAATCAGTGGATGCATGCAAAAACTTTTCTTAAGATTAATATATTTGTTTGTGCAGAAACTAATGCAGCAACGCAGAGTGGCTCCCAAGCTCCATGAATTTAATCAACCTTGTGAAGGACTCGAACATGGATATCGATCGAGTTTAATTAGCAACGCCATATTTATTTTTTTAAAAAAAAAATTAAACAAGTGCTTAGGAGCTTAATTACCAACTTGTTAGGCCGAGGCATTTGTGTTGGAATTGATTATTGATATGTGATATTTGAGTGAGAGTTTGTAATTGTTTTACTTGAAAAAAAATTTTGATATGATTATCATTTCTAGTTACTCCTAAAGCATACTCGATAGAAAAAATATATGAATTTCCTAGGAATTTAATCACTTCTGTATATTTATTAATATATTGATGTATAATTGACAAATTTTTTGGTTGATATACAACCAAAGATCATTGAAAAGAAATAAATAGCAAAGGGAATTTAGAGAAGAACAGTATGATCTTAAATAATTAGCGAGATTAAAATCACATTTCAAGATAAAAAAAAAAAAGGAATTTAAAGTACATTTTTTTATGTATAATTTTAATAAAAGTTGAACTTGGACTTGGAATGAATAAATGGAATTCCAAATTAAAGGATATACTTGAACTAATAAATTAAGTATAACAACAAATATAATTTTAACGTTTCTTTAACAGGAGCATCTGAAATCAATTTTCAATAAGGACATTTGCTAAGTGTGATTAATTATGGAAATCAATTTTCAATTGTTGGGCACGTGACATTTTCCAGATTTATCTTGGTGGGCTAGTCAACTTCAGGATTAATCGATTCGAAAAGCTATATTACTTAGATTATCAAAAATAAATAAATAAATAAATAAATAAATAAGTCCGGAGCTGACCACACGATGGAATGCTCGACATAAATTGTAAATGCACTCGGAGACAGAGCCCTTCAATTTTTTATGCAAGAGAGGTGTATGGGTAAGAGGCCCTACTTCTCCCAATATGAATTTCCCGACTCCGTCCCTACATGCATCACTCCCTCTGGCTAGTTTTTCGATTTGAAACTAAAGAATTGTGTGATCGGTCATTACAAGAGGACCACACATTACCTATGGCTGCCCATTCTATCTTAAGATCATTACCTATGACATTAATGCTTCTGCTTTGAAGCTGAAGCATAAAGCCAGATTCAACTCTGAATGAAAATCTATGGACTTTCGGTTGACTGTTGGACGACCTCGGCCTCAGTAACCCATTATATACACAGACAAGGTCACCAACAAAAGGAAAGAATTAGTTATGCAAGGGTACTTGTGGAAGTTGACATCACTAAACCTTTGCCTACAAGTGTACCAGTTACCCTTCCAGATAAACGTGAACTCGAATTGGAATTGAGGTTTGAATCAGTGTTTGAAACTTTTTAACAGCTACATGAAACTGGGGCACCACCAAGAACACTTGTATCCGTGTGCCCAACATAATGTAGGGCTAGCATAGGCAAATGGACTCTCCCTACAGGGCCCTACGGTGTTGGAGCATACTATAAAAGGTTCCACACATATAGAAGTAGGTAATTCACAAGCCCAAGTACCACCAGCCAACGATCCTTGGATTCAAAGTTCGGGAACAATGAAATCAGATCTGTTCAAAGTTCATCTCTGTGCAAACTATTATTCGTGCTACTTCTCTTCTACGCATCCATCAAGTAAACTGTTGTATCATCTAAGAAGTACTGATCGATCTACATCTTCTATCCAAGTAATCGGTTTATTTAATTAGCTTATTTTGTACTTAATCTAAAGTAAGATAGTAGACTGTTACTATCTTACTCATTTCATTGTACGATCTACTTCTCTCCGAGGTTTTCGGAGAAAAGAGTTTTAGTGGATTGTCAACGATGCGATCAAGAATCGCAGACCTTGGAGTAGGAGTCAACCTAGGCTCTGAACCAAATAACTGAATCTGTTCCTTATTTTTCGCTGCACGACTTTTATTTAAATGATTAAAAGAAAAGTTTTTAAAAGCACGATCTTTACCTCCCCCCCCTCCCCCCTCTATCGCACTCTTTCGATCCTATAACCTCACCTTGACCTAACCTGCTTCGGGCCTCCCCGTGAGCATCCAGTAACCCTGACCTACTCTCCCCCCTGCAACTATCCAGTCACTCTGACCTGCTCCGAACCCCACACAAGCATCCGGTCACCTTGATCTGCTCTGGGCCTCCCCACGAGCATCGGTCACTCATGACCAGCTCCGGACCTACCCTCAACTTCGTTCAAGGTCATCCCACATTACATCTGGTATGGACAATGACTCGGATACCGCTTGTTGGGACCCTTGGTGGCCGACTTGAGGGAGTGAATTGCATGAAAAAGAAAAAAAAAACTTTTCCTATTCTTTCAACTTTAATTAAAGCAACAATAATGATAAATTAAAATAATGACTAGAAAGAAGAAACACAAGGCTTACTTGGTTACAACATACATGATTGTTAATGCAAGACAAGTGAAACACAATAAAAATCTCCTTTATTGAAGGCGGAGAAGCCTCTTACACTCGTTGAAAAGCTCAGACAGTTGCTAGAAAATGATTACAAGAGTTGATACTAAAGTTCTTGTCTATTTCCTAGTTCTAGGGGTCTTTTTATAGCTACTGAAAAATCCTATCCGTGGGTGGAATGCGCCTCCAATAGGTTGGAAGGCTCCTCCAGTGAGACACCAAAGGATAAAGCTTTATCCCTTTGCAATAGTAAAATTAGCCTGATCGAAGGTGCCTTCCATAGGGCTGGAAGGCGTCTTCGTACTGTTCATCAAAGGCGCCTTCCAGCCATGGAAGGTGCCTTCCACAGTGAAGGTGTGGAGGCGCCTTCAATTCACTTTGAAGGTGCGGAGGCGCCTTCAATTCACTTTAAAGGTGCCTCCAGCAACAATTCCAGCCTCCTTTCGTTTTTCTACTATTCCGATCGTTTGGGTCATCGTAATCATCCGAAATAGGGCTCACCCAGACCTATTTTCAGGCCTTCTCCTTAAGCAGACTTTCGCTCCGGCTTTTCGTCCTGCAGAACGTCATGCACGTCCTTCTCGTCCACCGGTGTACTCTTCCACAGCACCTCGTCCCTCGGATGCACCAAGCCCGTCGGCTCCCTTCTTGCGTCATTCTTCTCGCTAGCTGCATCTTCCGCTTGACTTCTTGTGTTCCTAAGCTCTTGCACACTTAGACACAAGGGTCAAACACAACAAGACATAACTTAACCTGGTTGATTACATCAAAACTACCACGAGGTTCCAACATATTCAGGTCGGGTTCGGGTTTAGATTTAGGGGTTTCGGGTTGAATTCGGGTTCATGTTAGATTCTGGTTGAGATTTAAAAAAATATCAACCCAATCCGATTCACCCGAATTGACACTCCTAATCAAAATATAACTTTGATTATTTGTGTTGACTACACCAACAGTGTCTGGTGGCGCGAGATCTTTAAAGGTCGTAAGTTCCTTTATCTTGATTCTAATTCCCCCCTTGAAAACCTGATTCACAATCACAAAAGTCGTTGTCAAGAGGAATGGTATAGAGATATCGGATTTCTAGTTGATCTTCTTGAGTTTTCTGATGCGTTACAGACCAAGAAATTTATTAATTGGCTTAACGAAGTGGAAAGAAATTTTGATTATAAGGAAATATCCAATCATGTCAAGTAAAGTTGGTTGTCATCAAACTCGAGGGCCGAGCATCTACGTGGTGGGAGCAATTGTGATGATCACGAGAAAAATAAGACAAAGCTAATATCACTAATTGGGAGAAGATGAAAAAATAAAATAAAAGTTCACTTTCTTCCCTTCGATTACCCTCAAACCTTGTTTCAACGGCTATAAACATTAAGGCAAAATGCAAATTCCCAATGTGCCCTAGTTGGTGAAAAGCCACAGAACCGGACACTATTGATTAGGGCAACCAAAACTGTTTGCCAGCTCACCCTCAAGATTCATGTTCTATCTAACAGTCACCACAAGACAACAATTTGTTGATTGAAGAAGATGTGTGAGACGAGACCAAGCTGACTAATGAATCAGTGTATGACGACGATGAGGTTGACAAGGTGTTTTATGGTGATGACCATGAGACCTTAGTCATTTGTGAGAGTCTGCTGACTTTCAAAGGTAACTCGGAGGATGAAGACAAAAGTGGGATGGTCAAAGATAGAGATGTTGCATATTCGAAGGATATTTCTCAACTTTCTAATCCTCGAAACATGATCTATATGAAAGAGTACAACATTCAGACTCCTGATCTCAAAGAACTCGTTTCTTCTAGTGTTGCTGCTGAAGATGATTCTAGAGAACCTGATCAAACTTTTATTTCATCAAGTGCTACTAGTGTTTTATCCCTAGTGGCTGATTTTGCATATGCTCCTTTTACTGATGAGACTCAAATGGAATGTGGACAGAAGCGTGAGTAATTTGCAGGAACAATGCATTGGCAATGATGACTATGTTAAGATTATCTTGTGATGATGATATGGCTAAGAGGAATCCTTCACATGATGAATCTGCTAATGCTAGCTCCGAGAAGGAAGACAAGAAAGTTGATTGTGTGTTAGCTTCTGATATATTGCAGACCGATAACAAGTTTTCAAGTAAAAGTGTTAATTCTACTCAATTGCAAACACAATCTATTATCACATGCAGAAACTCTCTTGATAATTTAGATTCTGAAAACATAGTGGTGGAAAGAAATTTGTTTAAGTTGTCATTGAGAGGAGAACTGAGCTCTACTATATAGCAGCATAACCTATCAATTCTTCTGCTATAATGCTTGAGGAAAGTCAAACATTTTGTACGAGGAACAGAGAGATCATGATGTGTCCAGAAGAGTTATTGATGACAACAAATGGAAGACACAGTTTTCATCTTCAGTGCCAACTGAAATATCCACAGTCGAGGATTATACTGAAGGTGAAGCATGTTGCCAGTGTTAGTTGTTGGTAACCTTCCAGATTCTTATCAACACTTTCAGTACAAACTCTCCTCAAAACTTGCTAAAGACCATCCTAAACTTAGTAAGCTTCTTTGGAAAGAAATTATCTAACGTCAGCTTGAGGCAGTCGACATAATTGCTCAGCATCAAGTCCTAACACGCATCACTCCTTGGATTGAAAATCTGAATTTTATGAAACTTGGGAAATTTGGTTATTGTTGGAACAAATGACTGTTGAAAAACCTCAATTACTTTGTGAAGTGGAAATATGAGGATCAATTTGATGGAGCACGGAGGTGTGGCTTATACTTTGCTGCCTTGCAAGAACAATACAATAGACATAGATCCTCATTTACCAACAGAAGTATAGCAGTTGCTAGGAGGTTTTGTTGAGTTAATGCTGGGCTATCTCCTAATGACACTACATTCAATTCAGGATTCGGATTCGTTACTATGTTTTCTTGATGATGTTTTCAATGTGTGCTAGCTTAATCTTAATAGCTTGGTGTCTGTTTTTTTTTTTCGGATTTGAATCCGTGAGTAGTTGCTGGGATCTTAGTGTGCGGCAACTCTATCATGATGGATGGTTTGGTGTTTCGGATTGATACTGTGATTTCTCGCTGATGCTTTCCAATGTGTGCTAGCTTAATTTGGATTGTTCGGTGGCTTCGGTTTTGGTATCAGTGAGTTTCAGCTGTGATGTATTGTGGGTAGTCTTCCTCGATTTCTATGGGGTTATTCATGAATTGCAATGCTGAAGGAGAACTTGGCAGTTTAACTAGGATCTTTTCAAATATAAATGGTGATGAAATGAATGGACAACCTAGTTACATAATCTAGGATCTTACGAATGTGTTATAATGATGATTACAACAGGTATATCATAACCATCCCCTACAAGATTAGGTATATGTTCTTCATATGTGTGATTCCAGTGTACTTTAGTTATTCCTTATAAGGTTATGCAGTGGCTTTCTTTTCTTTCATGCTTATATAAGTTGTGCTCCCTGATGCTTTGCTTGTTAATTATTTATTGGATCTACTGTTTGAATATGCATACTGGGTTCATGGACTCACTACATGGATGTTTAGGCAGGGAGACGTCAATTAAAAATTTTTTTACATCAATTACTCTATCTATTTTTTAAATTATACATTTATCAATAATACTTCTTTAAATTTAAATAATAGATTTATTCCATAAATATTATAAAGAAAAGAGAAAAAAAATAGAGAAATTAATATATGGAGTATTAAAAGATAAATATCTAAATTTAATAAAATAATTTTTTTATTTTAAATTATATATTTTAGATAAAAAAAACTGATATGAATACTTTACTAGTAATGGTAAAGTGGAAAAAAATCTCCAATCCCATTCTTAATTTCGCATGCAGTCCCTCTATCCAAAAAATTTTGTTTTCACTCCCTACATGCAAAGTTTCCTTTGCTTCAACTCCCCTCATGTAAATATCATGACCTAATTGCCCTCAGATTTTTTAGGTATAAAAAGTCCAAGAATGAGTATAATTCTTCTTAAAGTCAGTATTTTATATTAGAATCGAGTATATTTTCTATCAAAATTATTTCTCATATTTTTTAGATATAAAAAATCTAAAAACGAGTATAATTCCTGTTAAATTCAGTATTTTACATTAGAATCAAGTATATTTTCTATTAAATTGAGCATGATTTTTTCCCTGCTTAATATAATTTCTCCTAAATTCAGTACCATTTAAACAAAATTTAGTATATTTTCATCCAATTGAGTGTCATTTAAAGAAAATCATGTATATTTTCTATCAAAATTAACTCTCATATTTTTTTAGGTACAAATAGTCTAAAAATGAGTATAATTCCTATTAAATTCAGCACTTTAAATTAGAATCGAGTATATTTTCTATTAAATTGAGCATAATTTTTTTCTCAATATAATTTCTTCTAAATTCAGCACTATTTATCATTTAAAGAAAATCTAGTATATTTTTCATCCAATTGAGTACCATTTAAAGAAAATCTAATATATTTTCCATCCAATTAAGATGAAAAAAGAATTATACTCAATTTGATAAAAAATATACTAGATTCTAAATTTAATGTACTGAATTTAAGATGAATTATACTGATTTTTGAATTTTTTATACCTAAAAATATCATAGGTAATTAGGTAAATATATTTGACTAGGGAGTGAAAATAAAAAATTTAAAAAATAAGAACTGCATATAAAATTATATTTATCAACGAGGACTACATGTAAATTTTCCCTACTAGTAACACCCTAAAATTACATATCCGTGACGGAGAAATTTATCCAAAATATTAAATATAACCCAACAAATGCCCGCACATTCATCTTTGTCATGGTGGTCCAACAAACAGTGCCGATGGTTGTTGGACGAATACTTAAAAATCTTCAAGTTCCGAGGCAATTAGTGGACAGTGATGGGTTCGATTTTTTTTCCCCCATTTCTTTCGATGAAATGAAGGATAATGTTTACCATTCGACGTGGTAAAATTCTTAATAATATTTTACCTGACGTTCAATTGACCAGAGAATATCTAGATCTTCCTCCAAAACGTTAATTAATTATAATTATTCTTACAAGCTGTTAATCTTTTGGCGGCTCTGGTTTCCTTGTTTTCTTTTGTTTGATTTCTATGATGTAAATGTTGGTCAAAAATTTTCTCCTTTAGATCTCTTACAAGTAAATCCTCAATAGTAATCCATGGGCTAAGAGAAGAGCAATGTTAAAAACACTTGCATTTTTGTTTTCCTAAAACATTATCGCAAAGAATCTGCATCTTTTTCTGGGATTCTAATGACATGTTTTACCAGGGGCGTAGCTATATATAAGGCTCAGGTGTACAATCGCACCTTGAAATTCAAGGAAAATATTAGTACGGTGGAAAAAAAATTAAAAAAATATATATATAATCATAAATTTTGAAACTTTCTCATGTTTTTAGCAAAAATTTCAATTAAAACCCTTTCAACCTAACCCACATTCCTCTTTTTTTCCTTTATCCATTTTTCTTGAACCTCCTCAAATCCCGAACTTTTATTTTCCTCTTCCCATTTTTTTTTCTTCCTATAATTTCTTTCATATTCTTTTTTTCTTACTCTAATTTTACCCACAAAATCTTTCGCGGCATGTCGCTGCCGTTATAGCCCAAGTCACTATCGTCGGACACCGATTGCTACCATCATCACTGTCATTTGTTGCATGGTCGTTGTCTTCATTTAGCTAACATTGTCGCTTCGCCCATGTTCCATGAAAAAAAACACCTTTTAATTGAGATGAAATTTACTTAATTTTTTCACTTAGCCGACACCATTGTTTGCTGTCAGTATCATCGTTATCGTTCGCCGACTCCGTCGCTTTGCCCCTCCTGAATGAAAATCCTAACTACGTCGCTGTGTTTTACTGTAGTTAACTGAGAAAATATACAAGGAAATGGATTCTACTCCTGTCTATCTAGTAAATCTATGCAGCATTTGCAATTTATTCAATATTTGAGTTCTGAGCAGCATCGATCTAGCTAACATCTTTTTGGCTATGTGGAGTCGACAGTGGTGGAGAAGCCCTGGAAAGGAAGGCTCGCACTTTTTACCCTGTAGCAGTCTGTTTCATCCGAACGAGAAACATGATTTTTTTTATCCAAATTAAATCATCGTTGTGGCCAAGTCAAAATTCACCATTGTAGCCAAGCAACTAGTACTGACATCTGAGGTGCTGGTGCAGACACTGCATTATTGATTGAAGCAAGCTGAGAACTCATGATTGCCTTAGCCTTATGCAGGCAAAGACCTTATTTTAATGTGCCACACCATAAGCATGCAGGCTCCACCGAGTAAATAAATAGAGAAGCTTTTCATACAAATCATTAGTGTAAGACCGGTCAATGTAATTATCTAATTCATCGAGCAACACTTATCTTTAAAGACCACCCTCACAATTCAATTCAATGGAACCTCCATTTTCACTTCCGGATCTAATATATTATTTCTATGTAAATTAAGTAGATTTTTTACTTGTCATCTTGTTTTTCCCATGCAAAATAAATTAAAAGAACATATATAATCAACGACGGATCCAAAAATTCAAGTATGGAGAAATAATTTTTATACGGAACAGAGGACGGTATTCTCTATCTTCATCAGTGGAACATCATAATACTAGAGGTTCCACCGTTGACAAGGAGGACGACCGCCAATGTCGCCCCTGGATCCGCCCCTGTATTCTCTTCCATCACCCAAGAATGGAGCTTTGACAGGGACTATGGGTAGATATCAGACAAGGACAGCTAGCTAAACTTGTGCTCGCGGAAAGTAGTATTACCGGGAGCCGGCGAAGTCTGGGCCCTCCCATTTCACTTGTTGGCTATTCCGCTTCGGAGCCTGAGAATTTAAATTTATTTTAAAGAAAATGTTCAATTTAAAAATTAAATTATTTTTATATCATTTATTTTATTTTTATAATTATTAATAATATGGATGTACAAGATATCAATCCTCTCTCTTTCTTAGCCACCCCGACTTATGAGGGTCGTCCACCGTTGATCATCCACTAAGGATGTACAAAATATCAATCCTCTATACACACAAAAAAAACCCATAAATTATTTTTTATTGATGTTTAATACGTTTTTATTGAATCCTATTATATTAGAAATAAGCTATAGATGTTTAACTATATATTTTTTAAATTATATATATATTTTTGAATATAATGTTAATTTAATTTATTTTTGTTGAAGTTGGATGAAATAAAGAAAATTATTAGTACAAATGATATCCTATTCTTTGATGAGTATGAGTATAATGATGAATATATGATCCCGATAGATATGAGTATGGGGGACGATGGAGATGAGAATGAAAGTTGAAACTCTAATAGGAATGAAGATGATAGATATAATAAATGAGAATTAGAACAAATAATATAAAATTTGATATAAATATGATTTATGGTCACATCCCTAAACAATCCCTAAACAAGAGCTTTTTCATTAAGGTGCCCTTCGGGATGGTCTAGTGGTTAGCGCATGAGTGTTATCACCATGAGCTGAATCTCGGCAAAGTCGATGTAAATACCTCCCTAATTATGTGTTTCATTATTCCAAAAGCTAGTAGTCGCTTGTGATTTATCTCCTCCGTGTTGATCTTGAGACAGATTGACGGAGGTGCTAAGGACGAGCGTATTCATTTTTACCACTAAGAAACAAGATGATAGAATGAACGAGGCGGGGAAAGGGAATTAGTGAGCAAGGAGGCTAAAGGAGAAATAGGTGTTGGATTTAACCTCCATTATGGGCTGACATATTAATAACACACAAATTTTATCATTATTGACAAATCCAATTTTATGTTTAATCATGGGTTTGTATTATCGGATATGGAATCCATTAGCACATTATCATTAGTATTGATGGGCTGCTAATAGATTTGGACATGATATGACAACCGGATCCAGATTACGGAGCCGTTGCCGTCACAGCTACAAAAGATCACGCCCTGTGGCCGATTTCTGTTTGATCTTGGGATTCTTTTAGGGATGAAGAGGCCGAGGATGCCTCTGAATTGTAGGTGTGGATTTATAGTTTTCATTTTAATGCTTCTCTTTCAATTTTGCATATGATTGTATATCTCTGACAAGATCTTGCGTTGAATCATTTTGAATGATTTGTATGCGGTAGCCTGATCACATTAAGGAGAGTGAAAATCCTATCAATAGGAGGAAGTGAGATACAATATTTAAGGATCAGTTGGATTGAAGTTACAAGATTGTTGCTGGCCTTGAGGTGAATGAAATGGAGGGTTGAAGTGTGTTTTTGGTATATTTTCTAAAGAAGGGGATGCCTGCACACGGTCTGATGCCTAGTAAAATGAATAATAAAAGAAATCGAGTTCAAATCTCAAATTGAGACAAATATTTTAAAGATCAATTTCGTATAAGTTGTGCTTTGAATTTATACAATAGGCGAATTAGAAGAAAGATTGTCCATCTGTGGATCTTACCCTGCAGACTCATTCGGATTAGACTCAGGACGTCTAGAATTGATCCAGGGGTATGTTTGTGAATGAGTCTAGGCACCTAAATGAATCTAGGCATAATTTTTTTTTTTATTTTGAGGAATATTATATGTATTTAGGGTTCAAAGTTTTAAAAATTAGGAGTTGTGTTATAACAAGTTTGAGTCAATAAGATTTTTCCTCTATGGTTTAAGCTTTTCTTTTGGGTTATAGTGTTCAAGATTAAAATTTTAGATGTTCACGGGATATATTATATATATTTAGGGTTTAAGATTTTAAAATTTAGGGGTTGCATTAGCATGAATTTAAGCTAATAAGATTTTCTTCTATGGTTCAGGCTTCCCTCTTAGATTATAATATTCAAGATAAATAATTTTAGGAGCTCACGGGATATAATATATGTGTTTGGAATGTTTTAAGAAATTTATGATTTTTTTTTTTAAAAGAAGAGCCGGGCGTCTGGATCAAATCCCGGTGCCCCAATTAAAAATTTAAAAAATGAATCGAGGTACCTGGATTAATTTCAGGCGCCTCAAAATTTGTTGTAAATCGTTCCGTAGTGAACTGTCCGTAGCATATATATATATATATATATATATATATATATATATATATATATATATATATATATATATATATATATAAATAAAGTCCTTTTGATTAAAATAAAAAAGAACAGGCAGATAATTGAAATCAGTTCAATTTAAACAAAATTACTACCCATAAAATACTTAAACTTAGTCAAAATATATATACTTTATCAACTTAATTAAATTTGCGTCAGTTTATCAAAATTTAAAATTACTTTAAAAAATGTTTACTAAATTGAATCTATTTTTATTAAGTTTAAGTAATTTAAATAATTTAAATAATATTTTATAAATAATAATTTTGATTAAGTTGGAGTAATCTTTCTTTGGACTCGTGCAAGAAGTAGAGAGGGTGAATAGTTCTGATAGCTTTATCTTGACTGCAAGATTGTCGTTTGAATACTCAATATAATATTTGAATCAAACTTGATGTTACATACATAATACCTTAGTTTTACTTAATATTCACCTCTTAAGGCAACTAATCCAAGGTCTAGTTATAGCAATTTACCTCTACTAAACCTTCCCATTCTTGAAAAATCTCTTATAATATATTTCACAACAATACAACAACAATACAATATATAAAAGCAAGAATGTAAATAACTTTACAAGAATCTTACTTTTGATTGTTGATGATTGCTATACAAAAATGTAAACAACTTTACAAAAATTTCACTTTTGATCACTATTGATTGTTTAAGAATGTCTCTTGTTGATATGGAAATGTAATAACACTACATCCTCGAACCTCTAAGAATTAATTGTCAAAATCTCCTTAAAATATCTTTTTTAAAGCATTTAGGTCGAAGTTGATTTCGATTGATATGGTCTCTGACACTATTTAAGCCGTTGAACCATCTATGAACCTTCTAAAATCTGTCAAATTTTGTCGATTATTTGAACATCAGTCGATTAATTCATCCGATCAATCAACAATCAGTCAGAATTTTGCAATCGAATTAATCTGTCTCTATTCAACTCCTGATTGATATTAGTCGACTGATATCAACAATCAATTGATTGATGTCATTAGTCAAATCTAACAATTGAATTGACTTGCTTTTGTTTAATTTTTGAAACCATCAGTCAACTAATATTAACCATTAGTCGATTGATGTCATTAATTGAGTTGAACAGTCGAATTCTAAAATTTATAGTAGATTTCTAAAATCGAATGTTATTGTAGTAAAATTATGTTTATGGGTACTGTATCAACATTGTAGTTATATACTGCAACAACAATATTTTTGAGGTTTTGGAGGTTTTGTGTCTATTTATTGATTGATATACCCTATTCATCAACTAATACTCTTGTTTAAGCCTTATCAAAATTGAATTCTCATTTTGTCTAATATTCAGTTGAAGTTCAA
Organism: Zingiber officinale; assembly: GCF_018446385.1. Classification (NCBI taxonomy): domain Eukaryota; kingdom Viridiplantae; phylum Streptophyta; class Magnoliopsida; order Zingiberales; family Zingiberaceae; genus Zingiber; species Zingiber officinale. The sequence continues at coordinate 112,069,725 of NC_055999.1, read as the reverse complement.
TCTACTAGGACTTCCTTTACCAACATTCGGTCAACCTTGATCTGCCAAAACTTTTTGTTGCCTAGCATCGGGGTTAATCTTGACATGTCGAAACTTCCTTGTTGTCTAACATCCGGTCAATCTTAACAAGTTGGAACTTTAACGTTGCATAACTGTAGGACCCTAGGCGGCCCCGGCTAGATGAGGGTGAATAGTCCTGCAAAGGAAAACGAACCTTCCTCGAACTTTATAACTTTATAAGACTCAACACTTGCATAAAAGAAATAAGAGACTAAATAAAAAAAAAAAGAGGCACAAAAGATTTACTTAGATACAACCGGAAGGAAAAGTCTCTTATAGTAGTTGAAGCACTCAATTATAGAACAAGACTGAAAAGAAATCAATTACAAGTATTGTACTGAACCATTGGGACCAATGTTGTATTTATAACCCTAGTCGGGGCACCTGGAAGGGTCCAAGCGTCTATAGGGGATAAAGCATTATCCTCGTCGCAACGCAATGCTACACGTTGCATTTGGATAAAATTCAGTTTCGGGTGTCCAGAAGGGTTCCGGGTGCCGGTACCAGAAAGTCAACTTCCAGTAGACTTTTTGGTCCGCGTCTTCCGCTCCGGTTCCATTCGCATTGGTCCCGATCTTTCGCTCCGGATCCGCTCGCTTGTGTGATCTCAGCCATCCGGAATATGACTCACCCGAACCCAACTTCCGGCCTTCGAGTAGTCTTTCGCTCTGGCTTCTCATCCCTCAGAAAAGTCGCGCGCCTCTATCTCATCCGCCCGCGTACTCTTTCACAGCACCTCGTCCCTCGGACGCACCGAACCCGTTGGCTCTCTCCCATGCCGTCCTTCTTGCTAGTTGCATCTTTCGCTCGATTTCCTGTGCTCTTATGTTCCTACACACTTAGACACAAGGGTTATATACTAACATGACCTAACCTGACTTGGTTGATCACATCAAAACTACATTGGGGTACTAACAATAACATCCGATTAACCTCGACTTGTCGTGTCTTTCTCATTACTTAACATTGGGTCACCCTTAATCTACCCGAACTTCACGCCTCATGTCAACTCCCTATTAGACTTCCGATCGCCAAGTATCCCATTAGCCGTAACCCACTTAGACTTTCTTCTTGTGATTACTCCATGTTGGATTTTCGATCACTAAGTATTTGATTAACCATGATCCACTTTGATTTTTTAATCTTGTCAAATATCCGATCAATCTTAATCTACATGATTATTCCTCAACTAACTAACATAACATAATGATCAAAAATTGAAATTCTAACTCGAGTTAAACTTGAATTTGGTCAACTTGATAAGAAATTGATTATATTAATAATTTTATATTTGGATAAGAAATTGATTATATTAATAATTTTATATTATGTTATAGCAGTTAAAAAAGGGTAGACCAATATACGAAGATTGGCGTGGGATCTTGAGGAAAGATCCATTGTACGTAACTTTATCTTACTTTTTATAAGAGGTTGTTTTCAAAATTCAAACTCGTAATTTTTTGATCATAAAATAATAATTTTATTATTATACTAAGACTTCTTTTCATATTATTATGTTATAGTAATTACGATGATATATATTTTATTAACACGGGAATAACAATATTTTTAATATGAGAAATACATTAATGATGTTATTTTAATATTTTTAAAAAAGAGATTCTTTTCATGAAAAGAATAACAAGGGGACCTTTTAAATTTTGGCTTTACGTAAAATAAGACACCATTTTAATTTTTAAGAATACCCTTATGCACAAGATGTGTTATTTTCCTCTAATATAAATGGATAAGAATTAAAGATCAAAAGAAAATAAATATAATAAAAATAAAATGAACCTTGTGAGAGTTAACAAATCTTTTTTAGGTTGGCCAGAGTATCTCAAAATACAAGAATACAATTAGAAAAATTAAAAAAGATTCTGCAATTCTGCAAATTGCTGAGATTGTTGCTTCCCTCTCCTATTAATAATAGCAATTTAGATAATTTCAACAAACTCAAATATGTTCTAGTTGATTGAAATATTGCCCCGGACTATCTAGATTATTATTCAGAAATATATGATTTGATCTCTAGTAATGATATATTTATAAGAATTTTTTTTTTTCAAATGGAGCGTGCAACTAAAAAATATTAAACTTCTGAGTCATTCGTGAGCACTTTTTGATTTATCAGAAAAATTGAACCAAACCTGATTATCCTAAAATTAACTAAATTTATTATTATTTTTAAATGATTGACATATTAATAATCATAATCATTATTTCTTTTTAAAGTCAATTCAAAATCTATATTAACCAACTCAACCAAATTTAATTTGTGACCTTCTCTATCAACGGCTTTGTCTTAAGTTGACACAAATCCTGGATCAACTCAAACCTTTGATAGTTGATTGAATATATGTTGAGTTGATCAGAGATAAAAGTTGTTCGAAGAAAAGATCACAAACTTATTTAATTGAGTTGATTGATGTAAATTTGATCAAGTAAATAAGATAGGGTTTAGATAAAGTTATCAAGATCAAAATCTCAATTAATCTCATTGGCTATTAATAATCGATCTAGTCCTATGTAAATTTTCTAGTCCTATGTAAATTTTTCATCGATCGATAAATAAGAAAACACATATAGCCACCAACTTAGAAACTTAACATCATTTAATTGTATTTTTATTCAGAGAAAAATGACTGTAAAATAGCCCTGAGGACTTGAATTGATTGATTGAGATATGGAAGGTTGGTTTACATATATTTCTATCACACCATTATATTTTGATCAAAATATAATTGTATTTTAAATAGAGTTATAATACTAAACACTTTATGATTGTTATTAATGGGTATTATAATTTAAATGTTAATTTAGAATAATGCACAATCACATTTTTAATCAATGTAACTAGAATATTTTTATTTATTTTTTAATATTCAATATTGTTTAGTGACTATTTAACCAACGTGATTGATAGTAGTTATTAAAGAATACAAAATCTCTAGATGATAATTTACGATCTAAAAGATGGATCATTATATTCATTGATTAATAGGGATTGATCCGACGATATGGACGCGGGATCCCCTTTGAGGGGAGTCAATGCCATGTGGAGATTAAAGGTCAAATGGCCGACCAGAAAGGGGGGACCGACCGGCCGAACGGAGTTTAAGCGGAATCAAAGACAACCCGACGGGGAGTTGGGTCTCCGACGCTCATGGTGAATAAGGTCGCCGAGCCGAGCGGGTAGCCCGCTCGGCCGAGGCGTAAAGCAGTAATGCTGTGAACAGTTTCATCCGAGCACACGACCTGGAATCTCCCGTGCGGATCAGTACCTACGTCCGGTCGGACGTGATGGGACTGCCGAACGGCCGGACGTTCGGTGAGGGAACAGAAGAGACAAAAGGACAAGGGAGACATCGAGAAACGTCTTCTGACAACAGGCATGTCCAACGATCAAGTCACACACTGAACCTTACGACAGAGGGTTCTGCCTTCCCATCAGAGAAGTGCTCGGACTGTAGCAGTATGGTGTCAGGCAAGCTCCTCTGACAAGCTCATACTGAGGTATGGTAAGAGGACACGTATTCACCTCGGTATGTGTGCATAAGTCTCTTCACAACTCTATATAAGGGTCCTCACACTTCGCCGTAGGTACACATTCTCCGAGATTCGAAGCCACTTCCTAGTTTCCTCTTGCCTGACTTGAGCGTCGGAGGGTCGTCGTCGAGAACCCCTTCCCAGCCCGACTTCCTTGTAGGTTCGTCGGAGACCCCTACGACCGGTCGAAGATCCATGTCATCAGTTCGGAGAGTGCCACGTGCCCAGCGTCCGTTGATTCAACGTTCAGACAGGATTAGGAATGAATCTCACTTATTAAATAGGTGATGTCTAGACATCAGCTAATCAATTTATATGATGTATCCTTAGATCGTAAATCCGGGTTGATCATTAAGGGTCGAATGAAATTTACAAATTAAAATTAAAATAAAAGTAAAATTTTAAACTCTTATTATTTGTACATAAATACGTTAACTATATTCTCAGAGAATATTCTGACAGCATTTTTTTTATTTCACATTTCAGTAGGTCAAATCAATTCCACTTTTCTTTATTTTTTTCTAAATTTCGCAAAGTAAATAAATAAACCCAACGGTTATCTCTCTTTTCTTCTCTCTCTCTCCAGACAGTCACATTCGCTCTCTTCTTTCCCAACGACAAACGCATCGGCTTTCCCCAATCCGGAAAAGCTCCGTCTTTTTCCACTAGATCCGACGTGAAGGTGAAGCCCTACCCATCTCTCCTGCCGTCGATCGTTCTCTCCGCCTCCACGCAGAAGGCCTCCGGATCGGAGATCCCAAATGGGCAACTGCTGCCGCTCGCCGGCGGCCGTCGCCCGCGAGGACGTCAACACGCACTTTTCGGCCGCCCACCACGACCACGGAGGTTCCGCCGCCCGCAAGAACCGCCAGAACCAGAATGGTGGGTTACAGCACAAGCGCATGACCGTGCTGAGCGGCGACGCGAAGTTGGCGGGCGCGATCGAGGAGATGTACGCCTTGGACCGCGAGCTCGGCCGCGGAGAGTTCGGCGTCACCTACCTCTGCATGGACCGCCACACCAAGGAGCTCCTCGCCTGCAAGTCGATCTCCAAGAGGAAGCTGCGGACGGCTGTGGACGTGGAAGACGTGCGGCGGGAGGTGGCCATAATGCGGCACCTGCCGAAGAGCCCCAGCATCGTGACTCTGCGCGAGGCGCTGGAGGACGAAGGCGCCGTGCATCTGGTGATGGAGCTGTGCGAAGGCGGGGAGCTGTTCGACCGCATCGTGGCGCGCGGACACTACTCGGAGCGCGCGGCGGCCGCGGTCATGAGGACCATTGTTGAAGTCGTGCAGCTGTGCCATCGGCATGGGGTCATCCACCGCGACCTCAAGCCAGAGAACTTTCTGTTTGCCAACAATAAGGAGAACTCGCCATTGAAAGCGATCGACTTTGGGCTTTCCGTATTTTTCAAGCCTGGTTAGTCAATTTCTCATCTGGATGCCTGGATCTGTTTGTTTATTGGTTAACACACAACCCTCCTGATTAGGCGGTTTCTGAGGCAGCCAAATCATAGTTCTGGACCATACCAGTGTTGCAGGGTTCCTAATTTGTTTTGTCAAATCCAATGGCATTCTCTTGTGTGGTCAACATCATCTAAAATCTTGGTTTACATATGCTATTATTGACGAAGCTTTCTCTGATTACTCCGAATTTATAATTGATAGCAGAAATTGGTTTGTCGTTCTTTCTTGCAAAGGCCAAATTGTCTTGATTAGCATTTGAAGCATCATCACGACCTTTCAATTTTAGCTTAAACCTACCTTTCTTGCATATAATATAACTGACAAACTTGCAGTGTCATAAGGAAAACAAAAAGATTTACTATATTAGCATCAAAGTCAAAAATCCTATTAGGACTATTAATTCATTGCCAAGGAGGGAAACATCTATGGTGAGGGAAGGGATGAAGGAAAATAACCAGCAATAAACCACTAAGAACAGATAACTTATATCTCAAAAAGCGTTCTAGTTTAGGCACCATGTTCTTTATGACTTCCTATGTGGTTAAAAGTAGTAACTTTTTCTGAAGACTATTGAGTTCAAAGTATGCAACTGGTGTTGAGGGATCGAGTGTCTACAATGGTTGAGGTAACTAATATGCAAAATATTAGGACTAAACCAATTTTCTATACCATATTTACCTCCATCTTCTGCAATGGTCCTTTTTCACATCCTATATCATATGAGCTAATAAATGGTATGATCTGGAGTACTATGCATACATCAAATTTTACTGTCACCATTTGATTATGATGATTACTAATGTCCATCAGATGAATACATGCAAACTTACAATTATAAGTTTCTCCATTATCAGGAGAAAGGTTTTCAGAGATTGTTGGGAGCCCATATTATATGGCTCCTGAAGTATTAAAGAGGAATTATGGACCAGAAATTGATATATGGAGTGCTGGAGTTATTCTCTATATTCTCCTTTGTGGAGTTCCACCATTTTGGGCTGGTATGTGCTATGTAATTGTAATACTATTTTCTGCAACATCAGCAAACGTATACTTAATTTCACATTCTCATCTTCTGATGAACTCTGTCTCTCTGCTAAGGTTGCAATGTGTTTACACTGCAGAAACTGAACAAGGAGTTGCACAAGCTATTCTGAGGGGGATAATTGATTTCAAGCGCGATCCATGGCCTAGTGTGTCAGAAAGTGCTAAGAATTTGGTCCAGCAGATGTTGGAACCTGATCCCAAACTTAGGTTAACTGCAAAGCAAGTGCTCGGTATGTTACATGTCATGCTCACTTTCTTGTGAAGGGAGCTGGTTGACTGGTTCTTCATTATTTGTAAAGAACTAGTTCATCTAATCTCAGTTCTGTCCAGTTAATCGTAGTCATGCATGTGTACTTTTAATGGAAAATCATGAAAGAAAATTATGGAAATTTGATATTTCTAGTTGTAGTTAGAACAACTATCTTCTCTTCATTGATGCCGTATTCCATGGTTCCTAGCTTCTAGACACCTTCTGTTAGAAATTCTTTAATTTACCATTTTCATCTGCAGTTCATAGAACTGGCGCTAAGATATGCATCCCTTTTATTGCAGATCATCCTTGGATTCAAAATGCTAAGAAAGCACCCAATGTGCCACTTGGTGACGTTGTCAAGTCGAGACTCAAGCAATTTTCAAGAATGAATAGATTTAAAAGGAGAGCTTTGAGGGTATGCTACATTGCATCTTGTAGGTTAACTGCTTCTTATATTCTCGAATATATGAGTACAGCTTAATTCTGCTAATTGCTTCTTAGATTATTGCTGATCACTTGTCTACTGAAGAAGTTGAAGATATTAAAGAGATGTTTAAGATGATGGATGCTGACAATGACGGTATTGTTTCACACGACGAACTCAAAGCTGGCCTTCCTCATTTTGGTTCACACCTTATAGAGTCTGAAGTGCAGATGCTCATTGAAGCTGTAAGTATATATACATGATGAGTTTCTCAGTTCCTGCTACTTGAATTCGGTTCATGCCTTGTAATCTTCAATGCATGACAATTTTTATTGGGAACTCTAGGCTGAATTGATTTGGAATTTTCAACTAGAAGCTTAAATTGAGCATCTAAGAATCTTACGTTTGTCACAAGAAAGTGTGGTGTCATATTTCAGGGTTTTAGTCTCAAACTTTGAGCATGTAAGAATGCTTGGGTCCTGTAACATTTTTCTTCTGTCAAAAAGGATATCCTGATCTTTGACACCCATGCGGGATACTCATGTTGAATCTAAGTAACAAATTCTGAACATTCTGATATTTGGCTAGAAATATTTCTCCATGGATAAATATGTGATGTTTCATGTAAAAAAATATTTACTTTCTTAATTGCGTAGATCGATAATAAAGGTTCAATTAATTATTTCTCCATTCATTGAGTCAACATTACATTCACTTATTAGAGTTAATATGTTTGCTCAGCAAAGAGAAATGAGCTTTAAAATTCAACCATATCCTTTTGTCGAATAGGTCGATAGCAATGGAAAAGGCACTCTAGACTACGGGGAGTTTCTGGCTGTATCTCTTCATTTACAGAGAATGACAAATGATGAGCATCTCAGAAAGGCCTTCTCATACTTTGATAAAGACGGGAATGGCTTTATTGAGCTAGAGGAGCTTCGTGAGGCACTAACCGAAGATGGAGCTACTGATAGCACAGATGCGGCAAACAATATCCTCCAAGAAATTGATACCGACAAGGTACAATTCTGCCAATCTTCTATTGGGCACCTTTACCCTCGTCTTCATTAACAGGATATCCAATTGCAGGATGGATTAATAAGCTATGATGAATTTGTGGCAATGATGAAGACCGGAACCGATTGGAGAAAGGCATCACGCCACTATTCAAGAGGGAGATTTAACAGTCTTAGTGTCAGATTAATGAAGGATGGATCCTTAAACTTGGGGTGATGAATGGACTAATCTCGAATGGACGACAAAATTCTTTATCTTCTGCTTTTTTTTTTCTCGCGCACTTTGGCCAGGTAACCCCTCTTGCTTAACTTGCTCTTTATCTAGTGGTTCCAGTGCCATGCCATTGTGGAGTGTTGTAGTTCTACACTCGTGTGAATATGGCTAATTTGGAGCATTGTGTTGGAATAGTTTGTGGGAGGGGGGCTTTGTTGTAACTAGATGTACAATATTTGTTTCATAATCACTATGATTAGAGAGGAAATCTTGTTAGCATTTGCATTATGATTGAACAAGAAACAGTATGGAGAGTTTGCATTGTATTGGAATCAACTATGAGATTGTGCAAACTTGGTATGGTCGTGAGACTAAATTACAAGTTGCAAAGCTTGTAGTCGATGAACTACAAGATAGATGACGAGAAGAAAGAAAAGTTAATATTTTGTCTAATTTTCTTAATTACATAGTGATCCATCTGTTTAGTGTCTTGGCACAATTTTGTACTTGATTTAATTTACCATTCACATTGTGTACTTTATTCTAGCAAATATCTTATTTAAGGAATTCTCAACCTCCAATTTAATTTGCTTAGTGGATAAGGGTGAATTGATCTAACTTTTGGCCTTATTTTATGACACCTAATTTTATTCACATTTTTTGCTTTAACTTGCAAATTTGAACAATTTACTAAATTAAATGAACAAACTCTCTCTCTCTCTCTCTCTCTCTCTCTATATATATATATATATATTCAAGTCATTAATATCCATAAATAAATATTATACATTGTTCATGAATACTTTATGGATAAGATCTATCAATAAAGTTTGTGAAACATATTTATCAATAAAATGCTTATAAATTTTAATTAAACAAAAAAAATCTTAAAATAAATAAATAAAATTATAATATCAAATTCACTAACTAATCAAATAAGATTAAAAAAATAAAAAAAATCAAATAATCAAGCAAAGATGGATAACATCTAAATAAAATAAATTTAAGTCAAACTTAATCAATCTCAAAATAAAGAAAAAAAACTAAGCCAAATTTAAATAATCTTTTCACAAGTTGATTTATTTTAGATTGAACTCATCCTATCTCTATTATCTTATCAAATAAACAATTAACTAGCCCTAAAAAAGCATTTGAATATTACTTTTTTTTTCAAGAATAATTGCACATTTGATCTCTAACTACCACATCTACAACAACATACATAAAAGCAATTTATTTCGTCCCCTCTAGGCGGTGCGATGATTAAAGCATGAGGTGTTGCCACATGAAGTCTTGGGGTCGAAACTTGGCGTGACCGAACATAACCTCCCCCATGTCTTGGTCATTTGCACTAATGGCTAGTAGCCACCCATGATTTACCTCCTCCGTGTTGGCCTAGGGACGAGTTGGCGGGGGGGGCGCTGAGGGCGAATGAATCGCTTTTTGCCACATAAAAGCAATTTATTTCTCTCGAGATATGGTCCGTTGGTAAAAGATAGAATAGATTCTCATGTAATAAAAGAATCGAATCTCTCGGAGGACATATCATATTTAGCTATATATATTTTTTATTTTGATGGTCGATAAAAAATTTTCATAGAATTATACCGATCATTTTCAAGATTAATAGATTCATAAAACTAAATATCTAGATTAAAAAAGTATTAAAAACTAAAAGTTAAAAAATAATAATAAAGAAATAGAACATCATGCTAGAGCACACTTTACAACGAGTAATGAGGGGAAAGAATTATTCATTTGTTTGCTGATTAAGTTCTTAAATTTTATTTTACATTTTCTATTTTATTTATGTTTAGATGTTGGTTGTGATTATTATAAACTCCAGCTGCTAAGTTGCTGGGATTTGGTTCCCAACAAAATGTCTTGGCCATATTTTCCTACTTTCCTACAACAAAGAGAGAATAAAGTTGTTGAAAGAATTTTAGCTCAATTGATAATCAATTATAAAATAAAAAAACTCAACAATGCATCAATATCAAATTTTAATGTGAGAGGCTCTACGTCATCAAATGTGATCATGAAATCTTCAATGGCATCATACTTAAGTAATAAAAGTCATTCAAAATCCTTTAAAAAAAAAATCTAAGAATTATATATATATATATATATATATATTATTATTATTATTATTATTATTTTTTGGTGAATCTTCATTTGATCATTTTAAATCATCACCAATTAGCTGGCAGCTAAGAAGCCAATATTACATTTGGCACGATAGCACATATGTAGAAAGTTTTATTATTTTTAATTTATTTTTAAGCATAGTTGATATATTTATCACATGATTGCACATTTTTAATGGGCATATTTAATTTTTGCATAGTCACATTTGAATTGGTTTTGCATGACATGAGAGTGATCGAAACCTCTCCTAACAACAACACATTTAGCATATAAGATCCTAGTTGACTTTGGAGGAAAAATGATAGTGTCGATTAAAAAAAAATGAATAATGAGTTATAAAGCAAAATTAATCGCTAAATCTAATTCAAAATATAAATATTTTGAGCTGATCTGCAAGCAATAAATTGTATTCGGTTGAGTCAATTGATAGATGTTGAGTTAGATAGAATGGATTTGATTCAATTGAAATAGTGTTAAGTTCGATTTCAAGGCAGCTTGGGCACTGAATTTATATTTATTATTATTATTATTATTATTATATGGCTGATATTATATTTATTTAAGGCCTCCGGAGCTATGATGTAATAGCTAGTAAGAACATTCAGTTGTCTCTCATGTATTTACGGTTCAATTTTAGGTATGATGTATTTATAAGAATTTTTTTTTCTTTAAATAGGACTTGTAACTAAGGGTAGGGTTGTAAATGAACCAAACGTTCGTGAACAAGTTTGGTGTTTGACTTGGTAAGAACGTGTTTATGTTCGTTCAATATATATAAGATTAATTAAACAAACAAGCTTGAACAACTCATTAAGCTAAATAAATAAACTTGAATACATATGTGTTCAGCTCGTTAACGTTCATGAACAATTCATGAATAAAATTCTTTTCAATATGCTAAACAAACAATAAAATAAATAAATAAATTTTTATTATCAAGCTTAATAACCAATCAAACAACTAAAGCTTTCAAACAATCAAACAAACTTGAATTGAGAGTTTGATAACATTTAAATGAGCCAAGCTCAAGTCAAGCTTGAATTGAGAGTTTGATAATATCTAAACGAACCAAGCTCAAGCTATGCTTCAAACAAGCTCAAGCTCATAAAAAATAAGTCAAGCCAAGTTTGAACACTTATTTCAAAAGTTTGGTTCATTTTAAGCTCGGCTCGGCTCGGCTTGGTTACCTTATCAAACAAACTTGAACACCCTAAAGCTCTGCTCGGCTCGGCTTGGCTTTGTTTAGAGTCCTAACTAAGGGATGTTGGACTTCTGGATCACTCACCACCAGTGCTTCCCGATATATCCTACTGGTCAGTAGAAAATTTTTGTGAGGTTGGATCGGTCATCCCAACTCGGCGTTATCCAAAATGATTAATCGTTTTATATTTATTTAAATGCCAATATTTTTTTTTTTTAAAATGTAATATTGCCATTCCTATGGTTATTTGAATGTCCCCAACAACGGCCTCTTCTCTCCCTCAAACTCACAGCTTCCTCTTCTTTTCTCTTCTTCGCCGATTTCGACGATGACCACGGGCCACGACTACACGGGCACTGCTCACGAGCTTCAGAGCATCGTCGTCCTCTCCGACCAGACCCAGACCGCCGCCCCCGATCCACTGACCCCGGCCAAATCTCCCCGCTCGAAGCCACCCGGTAGCTCCCTCTCCCGGCCCTCCAAGATCAAGGTTGGGTTGAGGGATTCCTTCAGGGGTGCGTCCTCCCGCAAGAGCCCTGGAGTAAGGTCCAATGCCACCGCAAAGATGACCCGAGTGGCCTCCAGCACGCAGATGGGGCTCAAGGGGCTCCAGTTTCTCGACAAGACCTCAGGCGGCAGCGAGGGGTGGAAGGCCATCGAGAAGCGATTCGAGCAATTCTCCATTAGAGGAAGTCTTCCAAAGGAGAACTTCGGCCGCTGCATTGGTATGTTCCTCCATCTTTTGCCTATTTTTTCCCCCTTTATCTGAGGATCGATTGTCGTATCGGATAAGTTGTACTGAAGTAAAGAATCAGATTTTTTTTTTTTTTTAACTTTTCTCTGTTATTCCTACTTCGTGAGCTTACAGATTTGCAAAGGATTTATCTTCAAAGTCAAATAAGTTTAATGAGCCAAAGAATTTGGTAAAATTTGATCTTTTGACTCAGGAAAGTTATACCTAGTGAATGATCTTAAAGATAAATTAAGCAAATGATGACCAAAATCATTTGATGAGAGCTAATCTTTCTTTCATCCTCGTGTTGGTTTATTAAGAACACATACTGAATAAATCAACATAGGTGGCTAATAAGCGAATTGATTAAAGTATGACCCTGGGGAAATAATTCAATATTCAATTTAAAGTCCTTGTAAGTTGTAAGGGGAAAAATAAACACTTCAATGAAGAAAAAGGGGAAAAGTAGAAGATAGGACATGGAATTTTCTTTTAAATTTTTACCCTTTTTCGATATTAGATTCAAAATTATAGGTACCAGATTTATCTCTGCACTAGTTTCTCACAATCCTTGTCTTCATTACCAAACTTTAGGCATGGCTGAATCAAAAGAGTTTGCTGAAGAGCTGTTTGTCACTTTAGCAAGGAGAAGAAACTTGGAGCCAGAAAATGGTATAACAAAGGATGAACTAAAAGAGTTTTGGGAAGAAATGACAGACCAAAATTTTGATTCTCGGCTACAAATATTCTTTGACATGTATCACTCTCTCATTTTTATCTGTTTTCGACCTTTGTCTCATGAGTGTCCTTTGACATTGTCTGCTGTGACTTATTAAATAGGTGTGATAAGAATGGTGATGGAAAGCTGTCTGAAGAAGAGGTGAAAGAGGTAACTAGTCAAAATCACTCAGTGATTCTCATGCAGGAGCTGTTTTAATTTTCTTTACGCTGAAGAGAATAATATTAGTGTCCTGGCTTATAGATAATCATTCTGAGTGCCTCAGCAAACAAGCTTGCAAAATTGAAATCAAATGCAGCAACCTATGCTGCTCTCATAATGGAGGAACTAGACCCTGATGGCTTAGGCTATATCGAGGTCTGAGAGTTGTATCCATTTTTTAATACTCTCTCCAAATTTGGTGAAATTTCTTAAATCAGGAAGAACAAATGGCTTGTAATATCAGACTAACATGATTAACTTGCAATCCTTGTCCCAGCTTTGGCAGCTTGAGACATTGCTTAGAGGTATGGTTAGCGAACAAGGAAGTGAGAAGACATTAAAACGTTCATATAGCCTTGCAAGAACATTGATTCCAAAGAGATACAGAAACCCAGTGAATAGATTTATCAGCAATGCTGCAGATTCTGTTCATGAGAATTGGAAGAGGATATGGGTTATTTCCTTTTGGTTGACATTGAATATAGTCCTAGCTTCATGGAAGTTTGCCCAGTACAAAAGGAGAGCAGCATTTGAAGTGATGGGCTATTGTGTCTGCATAGCCAAGGCTGCTGCTGAAACGTTGAAACTAAATATGGCTTTGATTCTCATCCCTGTCTGTCGCAACACCCTTACAAGGCTGAGATCTACTCGTCTTAGCTCAGTATTTCCATTTGATGACAACATAAACTTCCACAAGGTAGCAGAGATTTTCCTATGATTAAGCATATTCCTGGAAAATGATGTAAATATCAAGTTATGTTTCTTTTTTTGCCCTTAATGTATGCAGACTATTGCGTTGGCAATAACCATCGGAACTTTAGTGCACGTGCTTGCACATTTAACATGTGATTTTCCGAGGCTTATTAACTGTCCACGTACCAAATTCATGAGCACATTGGGACCTGATTTCAACTACAAGCAGCCTACTTATCCATCTTTGTTGGCAAGTGTCCCAGGCATCACTGGTATTCTGATGATATTCATCATGTCATTTTCTTTCACCCTAGCAACACATTCTTTTAGGAGGAGTGTGGTCAAGTTGCCATCACCCCTCCACCATTTAGCTGGGTTCAATGCATTTTGGTATGCTCATCATCTTCTGGTTGTTGCATACATCCTTCTGATAATCCATTCGTACTTCCTCTTCCTCACTAAGGAATGGTATAAGAAGACAGTAAGTCCTACCTTTTTCTTTTCATACCATATGTTGTGTGTGGAATATTTTTTGGCATTAATTTTCCTGTATGCACACAGACATGGATGTATCTTGCAGTCCCTATACTGTTTTATGCTTGCGAGAGAATAATTCGTAAAGTTCGTGAGAAAAGCTATGGCGTCAGCATTGTTAAGGTAGTCTTCTTACATGCATGAATGTTAGCAAGCATGCAAATTTGAAATCTCATCTTTCACATATATCTGTCATGCAGGCAGCTATATATCCTGGTAATGTTCTTTCGATACATATGAAAAAGCCACCAGGTTTCAAATATAAAAGTGGGATGTACCTGTTCGTCAAATGTCCTGATGTTTCACCTTTTGAATGGTTTGTGCTTAGCTTCAAAATGAAATGAGTAATAAGTGATTATTTCTGTCTGAAGTAAATATTTTCTCAATAGGCATCCATTCTCAATCACCTCAGCACCAGGAGATGAACACTTAAGTGTTCATATCCGAACCTTGGGTGACTGGACATCTGAGTTAAGGAACCTATTTGGAAAGGTTAGTTCATTTACAAAGTGTCTCTTCTTGCTGAAAAAGTATAATGTTTGTCAGATTTATCGATTTAATAGACATCTCTTAATACAGGTTTGTCAGGCTCAGGTCACCTCAAAGAAGGCAAATCTAGTTAGACTGGAAACCACGGTTGTGGCAGATGTTCAATTTGAAGATACAAGGTTAGTGTCACTGTCTAGCAGTTGATGTCAACCAATTAACAACATTATTGAATGCGCCAAGCTCTGATGAGTAACATCTCAGATTCCCTAAGCTTTACATTGATGGTCCGTATGGTGCACCAGCTCAAAATTACAAGAAGTATGACATTCTTTTGCTCATCGGATTAGGAATTGGTGCAACTCCGTTTATTAGCATACTGAAGGATCTCCTGAACAGTATAAAGACCAATGAAGTATCTACGATTTGCAGAAATTTGTTTTCTAAATGCCAATCCCTCATGTTTCTAACTGGTTTATGGTTCATGTAGGAATTCCAAAGAATGCATAACCCAGATCCCAACCTCATCAGATCAAATGGCCCAGGGAGGGCTTACTTTTACTGGGTGACAAGGGAACAAGGATCGTTTGAGTGGTTCAAAGGTGTCATGAATGATGTTGCAGAAAGCGACCATAATGTACTTCCTTAAAATCCCTCTGCTTTTACTGATACTTATGTTTCACACAGTGCCCTGACTGATTCAATTAACAGAATGCCATAGAGATGCACAACTACTTGACAAGCGTGTATGAAGAAGGTGATGCAAGGTCAGCCCTCATTGCAATGGTTCAGTCACTCCAACATGCCAAAGATGGTGTCGATATAGTCTCAGGAAGCCGGGTAACCCAAGCCCCTCATCTCATAATTGGATAAAATAAACACAATTTCTCCTTTCTAATCTCTAGCTCTTGCTTGACAGATACGAACACACTTTGCCAGACCAAACTGGAGAAAAGTTTTCTCAAATCTGTCCAGCACCCACAAAGCAGCTCGTATAGGTGAACTATTTTGTAGCATTTACTTTACTCATGTTTCCGCATTAGGATTCTAATGTGTAATGTTCAGGTGTTTTCTACTGCGGATCACCCACACTTACGAAACAACTTAGAGATCTTTCACAAGAATTCAGCCATAACACCACTACCCGGTTTCACTTCCACAAGGAGAACTTCTGAAGGAAACAAAATGATACAGATAGGAAAGCGAACATACACAATAAACAGGGGATCAAGTGTAAGAATCTTCTGCAGAAATCATCAGAGTGTTGTTGGTCTTTCAGTTGTTACATCATATATGCATACATTTAGAAAAGGAGTGTACAGTAGTGATGGAAAATTATTGGGATAATTGAACATGCAATTTCCAGCCAGCTCTATTTTGAATTGGAAATCAAATTCCCTTCCAGTCATATTTCATTGCTCCAGCTTTTCATTTTCTTTAAATTCAAGTTGCTTAATATCTATCATCACACCACGACGAGGTTGTGAGCTTGTGTTGGTCTATCTGTCAGCTTGCGAGCGTTGCTACTACTTTGCAACTACAAGCTTGTGGGCTTGCCGTCATGATTTGACCACAAACTTCTGACGAGCTAGCTGT
Source organism: Zingiber officinale (assembly GCF_018446385.1). Lineage (NCBI taxonomy): Eukaryota > Viridiplantae > Streptophyta > Magnoliopsida > Zingiberales > Zingiberaceae > Zingiber > Zingiber officinale. The sequence continues at coordinate 112,053,368 of NC_055999.1, read as the reverse complement.
TGGGTTAGATTGTCAGATTATATAATTAGAATTATTTATTTATAGTCTTATGATAATTTAGATTTTTTACGTTTTTTAATTTAGGATTTAGGTTTTTTGAGAAATCACTATATAAAATTTTATATTCTTTATTTTCTAATAATTTTTTTTATTCATCAATAAAGACGGTTATTTTTCTTTTGACATCAATTTCTACACCATGAGAGAAAACGGAATGTTGATCTGATCAATTTTAGGTGAATCAGAAATTGATCAAAATAGATTTGTTGATGAATTACAAACATATCTTTTTTTTTTTCTAATTACAAATCTATTTTAACTTTTGTACAATTTATCCATTCAGTGATCCATCCTGGGAGTTAAATAGATCATTAGATTCTTCGGGACACAGTGCGATGGTAAAATATAGGATGAGTTCTCTTGTAGCAAGGGTTCTAATCTCTCATGAGATATACGTCTGTGGTATTCGAACCACTCGTGATATTGGACCGTTTGCTAGGATCCATCTGTATTTCTCAAATTTATCCTGATAATCGGTAAAAATTTTCGTAAGGTTAGACTAGTCATCTTTAAAATTAATTGGTTCAAAAAGTTAGATACCTAAATAATAATAATAATAATAATAATAATAATAATAATAATAATAATAATAATAGATCATTAGGCTTGTAATACCATTTGATGGAATTAACCGAAAAAAAAAATTAGAGCACGTTACAATTATAAAACTTGGAATAAATAACCCGCAACTTATGTTGTTTTAAAAGTGACTTAATTCTAAAACAACACCTTTAGAATAGACCATTACAATTTTCATAATAATTAATTGAGTAATATCTCTTATTTAATAATATATACATAGTTGAAGGGAAAAACGGTCACGTGGACTAAAAATTGAAAGGGATAACGTTCTTCCAGGCTATAAAGGAGTTAATTTGGTGATGTTTAAGTTTTTTTTAAGCCAAGATTAAAATAAATAAATATGTTAGAATGGTTGTTATTTTTTTTTTAATGAGTTTAAATTTAGTTTAAGTTTGACTTGAGCATAATTTATTAAAATATCATTGAGTTCTCAATTTAATCTTATTTTATTATTTTTAAATTTATTTAATTGATTATTGAACTTGATAATACAAATTTATTTGTTCACTTTAATTTTTTTAAATTTATTTGTTATATTGATAAAAGTTATGGATGAATATAATTCATAAATTTTATTCCTGAATCTTATTCATTAACAATTCATAATGTTTGTTCATAAACATTAAGGAATATAAAACATAAATAAATGAATACAAATTTTAATCCTGAAAATTGAACAATTCATAATGTATGTTCATAAACATTAAGGAATATAAATGAACATAAATAAATGAATACAAATTTTATTCCTGAACATTATTGATGAACATAATGTTTATTCAAATCTATTCATTTAGTTTGATGAATTGTTCAAGTTTATTTATTTAGCTGGCCTTGTATATTAAATAAACATAAATAAATTCTTATGTTAAGCTGAATACTAAATTTGTTCACGGACATTTGATTCGTTTACCATATTACTCGTTGTGATGAGCCCACAATAACTCACATGGAATTCATGGGGCAATGAAGAAGCAATCCACGTGATAACCAAGGGGGGTCAGCTCTAGCACAAGTGTGCACAATGCCAACACTCAAAAGGGTACGATGTTGACCTTTGGTTAATGTACCTCTTTGCAACAATGCTCAATTTGCCTATGAAGAGAAACACAACATCACCCTCGGCTATTTTTCTTTGTTTTAGATATTTTAATTCTAAATTTTTAAAAACAAAATTTATCATAATGAAGAACCATATTCTTTGGTGCTAAATTCCTCTTGCACCATATCTTCGTTTGATTGTGAGATCAAATAATTAGAGTTACATTAAGATACAAAAAAAATAGATTAAAATGATGAGCTTGTAGGAGATGAAGAGGGAGCAAATAGCCATATGCTTGAAATTACATGTCTGTATAGCAACACATAGTTTCTCCAATTAAGTCACACCTATTTTAGTCGACATATCTACTTCAATCAACTCAACTAGTTCCATTCGACTTAGGTGGTTATGATTGGAAAACCTTATCCTTCTAATGGATACTTTTTCAATTGACTCGTACTATCTTAAGTTGACTCAAATCTAATACAAAATATTTTACTTCAAGCAATCGAATTGAACCAACAACTTTTAGTTACCTCAAGTTAAAATAGAATCTTTCTATTTGTAAGTAGGATACTTATGATATGCTCTTGAATTGACTCTATACTTTAGTCAACTAAAATAGCCTTTAGTTGATTGGATCTACTTGAGGATCTTTACTTAACTCGGGAATAATTCAAAACATCAACTAGGACCCTAAACACTTGTTCCTTATCATACAACTCTCTAGGTAGCTCTTATATTAGTCAACCTTGACCTCTGGCTCCTCTAATCAATCTACTAATTAAATTCATGGGGTAAACCTTGATCTTTTAGACTTCTAATTATCTTCTCAGCTCCTAATCAATCTTCATCTCTTAGACTTCACATCAATTCGTCTAACTCTTGGTTAATCTTGATTTTTGGACTTTTTCCAATATATCAAACTCTTAGTCCACTTGAACTTTCAATCAGCCTATGTAACCTGCTATGCTCCACACACACATTATGTTACATAAGATGATCCTAACTTAAACCCTTTATCAACTACATCAAAACAATCTAATCAAACTTGACCATTTGAGATATGATTGCAGTGACAAGCATCCAAGAAGTAGGTTTCATATTTTCATAATTTTATCCTCTAGTTATGAGCTTACAAAAATCATCTAGGAGTTTCTTCAACCCTGAGCATGATTTATCATCATATCTAAGAGGTTAATTTTGGAAGCTCGTCATCATACACGATGTGGGAAAGTTTACCTTGCAGTGAAAACATGTTAAGGCAAGACAATCATAAATACAGCTAAGATAATTTTCTAGAACCTTTTTTTCTAAGATACAAAGTAATGCTTTCAATGAGGCTATCAAATGCTTTTCTAAGATCAATCTTAAAAGGCTTCTGAATAATGGATTTGTGACTTGCATCCCAAGATTTTCCATGCACTCTAGAGAAGATATGCTAAACCACCTCATTACAAAGACTTGGAAAGGCAGCATCTCCCTTGATGTTTATAGTAGTTGAGAAGGCATAAGGTGTAGCCTCATTACTATATTACTACCATTAGTTGTAACCCTATACACTTCTATCTTGGTGCAATCGATTTATAATCAATATTGATTAAGCTCGAGTTAAAAAATTATTGGCCTTTGATGTTTAGTCAATATATCTGATGATTAAAAGCAAAATATCAAAAGAGGCTGAGAGATTATCAGAGAGAGATTGTAGATGCAATTAATCTTAATTAGGTCAAGATTGACTAAGATTGATTTGGGTTTTGATATTTGATTATTGAGCAAAAAGTCAAGTAGGTCAAGGTTGATCAAATATTTGATAGCGAAAAAGTTCAAGTGGTTTATAGTTGACTAGATACAATTGGTAGTTGAAAGGCCAATTATAGGGAGTTGGCAAGGGTGAAATTTAAAGTGGGTTACGGTTGACCAAACACTTGATAGTTAAAATCTCAACAGAGACTTGACAAAGATGAAGTCTAAGTGGGTCATGGTATCGGTTGACTAAATACTTGGTAGTTGAAAGTCCAATGGTGAGTTGGTACGGAAGAAGTCTAAGTGGGTTACGATTGACCAAACATCTGACAATGTTGGGTGAGTCCTAACAAATCATGAGGACCGGATGTTAGGCATGCCGGTGAAGTCCTAATAGGTCATAAATGACTGAATGATAGACATGTGAATGAAAGTTCTAACAAGACAGAGAGAATCAGATGCTAAGCATGTGGATAAAAGTCCTAATAATTATGGAGGACCGGATGTTAGGTATATGGAAGTAAGTTTTGATATGTCATGATGAGCCAAACAAGAAGTGAAATCCTGACATGTGATGGAGGATCAGATGTTAAACATGAGCAGAAAAATCCAAACATATCAAAGAGGATTGAATGTTTTATAGTGGTGAAGTCTTGACAGGTTCAGGTTGACCGAATACTAGGCAGGTGAAGTCGTAGAAGGTCAAGGCTAATTGGATTTTGGACAGATGAAGTCTTAGTAGGTTGAAGTCAATCAGATATTGGGCAAGGATGAGAGTTTAGACTTGACAAGAATGAAAAAGTATCAGTTAACTGCTATGGTAATGACAATCGATCGATGAGTCTAAAATCACTAGTTTGGAATTTAAGGGGATTTAGGTGTGAGAAATCAAATGTTGGGTGTTAGTAATTGACTTCTGCATAAGTCAAGTGACGGACTCGACTGATGACGTTGTAGATTGAACAAAAGATTTTACAGTTCAATCGAAAACTTGATCAATGATGCATCAGTCGACTGTTATGGTTTATGTAGTCGACTGACAATTCTACTGGTAGAACAAGAGAGCAATATTTAAATTTGAGCACATGATTGACTATTAAGAGTAAAGAGTTGATTGTTAGGATGATTTAGTCACTATAACAACCCTATAAAAGAGGATTTTGTGGAGGTTTCAAAGCATGTATTCTTGGACAGTTCTTAGAGGTTTTGAGGGAACGTATTTCTGCATTCCATAATTTAGGATGCAAATTCAAAGAAACAAACAACGAGCAAAGCAAAATATCTCTTGTAAAAATAGTTTATTTATATTGTATTTATTTTCAACTTTATCTTTGTATTTAGTTTATGTTACTTGTAAGAACAGGGTGTTGTAAAAGGTTTCTCGGGCTCTGGAAGGTCTTTGACAAAGAGAAAGAATAGTGGTATTTATGCTAGGATGTTAGGCTATAGAGTAGGAATCGGGGGTTCCGAATCACATAAAAAAACTCAAGTTTATGTTTGTGTTTCGTTTGTTTCTTTTTATTTTTCCACTGCATATTAACCTTTTGCAAATGAGCACACAAAGTGAATCACTATTCACCCTCTCTCTAGTGATGTCAACGATTCTAACACATCCGACCACACTCCAACACAATACCATCAACATTGCCACCTATTTTGAGCGGCTTTCCTCCTAGGTCTACTAGAGACATACCATCCACTTATATTCCTATTGATAAATGATCCTATCACAAAATAGAGCAGCCTTATTGGAAGTTACCGACGAAGCTTTCTCTTATGATGTGGTCAAACCTACATGGATCAAAACATGTTAGAGGGAGCTCGAAGTCATCCTAGTAAGGTCCCTCTGATGTTAGGACTAAAAAAATTAATATATCTTTATAATGATATGATATTGTCCACTTTAGGCCTAAATCCTCATGATTTTATTTTTGGACTCTACCCCAAAGGCCTCATACCAATGGAGATATCTTTCCTTTATAAGTCTATAATCATTTCCATATGTTTTCAATGTGAAACTTTGTTTACAACTATTGCAACCCAACAATCCCCCTTCAAACGAAGGACCACTTCCTCAAGCCTATTCACTTGATGTCATATGATCCTTAACCTAGTAAGACTTTTTTGCCCCTCGTTCTAATCGACATACTAGGACTTCCTTTCCTAGGCACAACTAAGATTTCTCTGCCTGATGTCTGGTCATCTTAATCCAGACATGAGAGCCCCCACTTCCTTCATTAGAAGTCAATATTCCACCATATGGTTCGATTAGACTATGACTCTTGTGCATAGTCGACGGTTAGTCCTTCTAGTAATTCGAGCTCTAATACTAATTGTTAGGACCAAAAGAATTAAGATATCTCTATAATGGTATGATATTCTCCACTTTAAGTTTTTATGGCTTATTTTTGGACTCTACCTCAAATGCCTCATACTAATGGAGATATCTTCCTCTTATAAATCCATGATTTTTTTCATATATTTTTAATATGAAACTTTATTTGCAACCATTATAACCTAACACTCTCTATTTAAATTATCATGGAATCATAGAAGGAATAGAATAATAAAAATATAGAAGAAGCAAAGCTAACATACTATATATTCCCTTCCATACCACTTGGAGAATCTTGCTATGAAATCTAGGTTATTGGATATTGAGATTGTGGGTTGTAGGTTGTTGGTCATGTGTTGGAGGGGTATTATCACTAGTTTTCTCTTCAAAAAGATAGATCCGCTATCTTAGGAGTCCTCCTAGTATTTGATTCACGTATATGGAGGGAGGTAAATGTAAGTACATAGGTATTAGGCGCATGGTAGGGTAACCATAGGTCGTCAATTCCTGAGAATCGATATCTGATTATTATGTCAGAGATACCATGAGTCTACCATCTGTGTTACGTTCTGGGGGCTACTAGTTCTCTCTTTATGTCAAACTAAGAAGTGAAGTTGAATGAAATATGATTAAAGGAGCTTGGGATGTGATCTTGCGTATGGAGCATGATGTGCTAGGACTCTTGAACTATAAGAGTGATTCAGGAGGCCAAGTTAGGAAGTTGGGTCATGGTGTTGGAATGGGGTACTGAGACATTGAACATTCGAAGGCAACTCGAGACATCACGTAGTGATGCCCCAGGTAAAATTGTCCTTCTAACCATGGACTCGAAATTCACAACCCTAAAATTGGGACCCTAAATTTCCTATTAGAGTTTCATAGTATAATTCGAAGTGGTATAAAAGGGAATCTACGGTGTCTAATGATAATTTTTTTTGTCTATATTCTTTTCCTTACATGATCCCACTATGATTTAAGTATAAGAACTTTACCGAGATGACTCTGTGATACTCTCTACAATCCATACAGGTCCGACCACATCATGAGAGAATTTTAAGCTGCACAGATTTCTACAGCATCATGTCTACTAGAGTCATACCATTCATTTTTTTTTTAAAAAAAAAGTGTCAGCCTGATTATCTTTCACAAGTACTTATTATTTGCCCCTCCCCCCTTCTCTCGTACTTGTATCAACTATCAAGGCCCCTAGAACTCCATTAGCACCTTAGCACATTCCATGCGCTCACATATTACTCATCTACACGCTCCTTTGGAGACTTACTCACCTAATCTATTAGGCGTCTGTTCATACTCCCATCCTTCTTATTCCCAATGGACTGCGAGAGAGAAAATGGATGGGAATAGTTTCATAAACTAATGATTTGAAAAATGTTCCGCTTCCAATCCCAATTCATAAACCTTGTAGAGAAAGCTTATTCAAATTTATCAACACAATTGGTCTAGAAAATTTAGTTCTCGAATCCAAGAATACAATTTGATCTATTTTCATAAGGCTTCCCATAGTAAATCAACAATTTCATTATGAACAAACTCCTATATTCAAAATGGGACTTCGTAGATTTACTTGATGAAAGTCTAAAATAGCAATTACACTCCTCTGAATAATTAAAGAAAGTAAAATAGTAAGCAAACACTACAAAAATAATGCCACTTAGGGACAAATTTTGCAACAAATTTTAGAAAAATTTTTGTTGGAAATTGGATTTGGGACGAAAATTGCGACAAAAAAAAATTTGTTGCAAATATGCCGCCGCAAAAATTTGCGACGAAAAATTAAAATTTCGTTGGAAATTTTGCAACGAAATCAATATTCGTTGCAAAATTCGTTGGAAATTCTGCAAAAAAAATAAATATTTGTTGGAAATCTCAGCAGAAAAAATTTCCGACGAACCACAAATTTATCGCAAATTAGCAACGAAAAAATGTATTAGCTGCAAACAGATTTGCGATGAATAAATATTTGTTGGAAAAGTTACAAAATACAATATTACTAACGAAAATATAAATTCGTTAGCAATTTCCAACGAATCCATATTTTCGTTGGAAATTTCCAACGAATCCATATTTTCATTGAAAATTTCCAACGAATCCACATTTTCGTTAGAAATATCCAACGAATCCCTATTGGTGTTGGAAATTTCCAACGAAATTCATATTCGTTGGAAATTTCTAACGAAATTCATATTCGCTGGAAATTTACAACGAAATTCATATTCGTTGGAAACTTCCAACAAATCCATAATTTCATTGGAAATATCCAAGGACTTTGTATTTTCGTTGGAAATTACCAACGAATTTATATTTCGTTGGAAACTTCCAACGAAAATATGGATTCGTTGGAAATTTCCAACAAAAATGTATTTTTCGTTGCAGTATTCTGATAAATACGATATTTCCAACGAATCTAATTTCGTTGCAAAATTCGTCCCAAAATTAAAAAAAAAACCATCCAGTCCCATCTTATTTCAATATTTTTTCCTATTACAATTTTTTTTCAAACAGATTCAACATATATATAATACACCACTAAACACAATAACACAAATATAAACCAAAAATCAACTAACATATTAGTGTAAAACAAAATAAATACAAACATCAATAATATAAACCCAAACACATACATCATTAAAACATGTTCCATATACAACCTAAACTAAGAGAATAAAACTAACAATACAACACACATTATCATCCAACAATACAAACTACAACAATATACAACTACAACTAACACCCTAAACCAAACACTACAATAAAGTTACAAGAAACATGTCATAGTATCCAAATTCCAATGTCATACAAAAACATGAAAAGGTAGAGTAGAAGACAATCTTATGGAGATCCTTCTCAATCCAAATACTTCTTCTATCTACATCAAAAGATAAACAAAGAAAAAGAAAATCTTATAAACCAACACAAAAATAAATAGGTAAAGACTTACATATTTTTACTTTAATACGATCATCATTTTCACCTTCCAACCCTGTTTGGAACAAAAAAAATAATACTAATCAAAATACAAAAATTAAGAATTTATAAAATCGATAAAATAAAAGAAGTCAAAAATTCTAATTACAAACACTCATGCATCATCATCAACATCATCGGCGGCATCATATCTGCGTAGATATAGTTTTTGATTACCATCCATAAACTCAACATTATTAGATGCAAAATTTAAAAACTGTCTCAACCCAGTGATAAACTCATCAGTTAAACCCCCACGGTTAGGTAAATTTTTATTATAGATCCAACTTCTTTCATTCTGCATGTTGCCTGTTTTAAATAAATTATAGTAATAAAAACTCCTAGAACATAAATACTAATGGTCAATATTACTTAGTTCACATACAACTGTAAATAACATATAATAGAGGAAAAATAAAAACATGCAATCATTATTAAAATATCATGTGTAAATAAATATACCTAACCAAGGTAAATAAAACCGAACGTCTCTCCCAGCCACGTCAAATCCAAATCTGCACAAACAATAATATCAAATTTACAATAAAATAAAAAAGTCTACAAATTATCAAATATAATCTTGGCCCCAGCGGTAAGGCACTGACCCCCGGACAGCTGTGCCGCTGTAAGGCACAGACACCCCACGACCAACCAAGGTCGAGAACAACTAGCCGACATCAAACAATGACCTGCTGATTTACAAACAGAGGTCATCCAATGTTTGCAGCGGCCAGCCTACGCTACCAGCGGCCAGCATCAGTCATCTCACGCCAGCGAGATCACCAACCCCAAACAGCAGCTAGGCGAGGCCACCAGCAGCCATCCTATGCCGACAGTGGCCAGGAGAGGCTGCTAGTGGCCAACCTCGGCGCCGACGAGAGCGGCCAGGCGGCGGCGAGAGCGGCCAAGCGGCGGCGAGAGCGGCCAGGCGACGACGCTAGGGCTAGGCGAATCTGTAGATTCGTTGGAAATTTCCAACAAATTTGAGAGTTGTTGGAAAATTTATAATTTCCTAAATTCGCGGTTGATGGACATAGAGATCTCGAAATCGGATGAAACAAATTTCTATATGCTCCTCTATTTATCCTGATTTTAAATATATTCTCAAATTTTTTTTACCTGATATTTTTTTCTCTGTAATTTTTCAAATGTCAATGTGTCCGAAAAATCTACGAACACATACAATCTAATTCGATCGTCTCGTTCGGAGCACCCAAACATTATTTTGCAAATCTTACAAGTTCAACTAGATCAATTTGATTTTAAACTTTAACACTTTCAAATAACACTAAAATTCATCTAATTGACCTAGATGTGGAAAAAATCATCCTATGTCAAAAAAAATATATTTGAGCTCATCTATTAAATCAGGAGACCAAGAGGAGCGCATAGGAACTTGTTTCATCCGATTTCGAGGTCTCTAGGTCAGTCAAACGGGTTTTTAAGGCATTACATACTTTGCAACGAATCTGGAATTCGTTGGAAATTTCCAATGAATATCAGATTCGTTGGAAACACTACATTTTCCTAAAATCACGGTTGACCGACCTAGAGACCTCGGAATTGGATGAAACCAGTTCCTATGTGCTCCTCTATTTATCCTAATTTTATATATGTCCTCAAATATTTTTTTTACCGCATATATTTTTTTCTTTATTTTTTCAATCCCCATTGTGTTAGGAAAATTAAATTCAGGTTTTAAAATTCACAGATCAAAATAAATTAGCCCCAAAAAGATTTTTAATTCATGGATATAATCACGAGAACCTTACGAACGCAAACAAACTGATTTCGCCTCGTTCTGAGCACTCGAACATTATTTTCTTAAATCTAACAAGTTCAACTATACTTCAATTTGATTTAAAACTCTAACACTTTCATGCTCAAATTCAAATTCATCCAATTGACCTAGATGTTAAAAATTCATCTTATGTAAAAAAAAATATTTGAGCTCATCTATAGAATCAGGAGACCAAGAGGAGCACATAGGAACTTGTTTCATCCGATTTTGAGGTTTCTAGGTCGGTCAAACGGATTTCAAAGACATTGCATATTTTGCAACGAATCTGGAATTCGTTGGAAATTTCCAACGAATTTCATATTCGTTGGAAACTCTACATTTTCCTAAAATCACGGTTGACCGACCTAGAGACCTCGGAATTGGATAAAACCAGTTCCTATGAGCTCCTCTATTTATCCTAATTTTATATAAGTTCTCAAATATTTTTTTTACCTCATATATTTTTTCTTTATTTTTTCAATCCCCATTGTGTTAGGAAAATTAAATTCAAGTTTAAAAATTCACAGATCAAAATAAATTAGCTCCAAAATTATTTTTAATACATGGATATAATCACGAGAACCTTACTAACACAAACAAACTGATTTCGCCTCGTTCTAAGCACTCGAACATTATTTTCTAAATCTAACAAGTTCAACTATACTTCAATTTGATTTAAAACTCTAAAACTTTCATGCTCAAATTCAAATTCATCCAATTGACCTGGATGTTAAAAATTCATCTCATTTCAAAAAAAAAAAAAATTTGAGCTCATCTTTAGAATCAAGAGACCAAGAGGAGCACATAGGAACTTGTTTCATCCGATTTCGAGGTCTATAGGTCGGTCAAACGGATTTCTAAGGCATTACATACTTTGCAACGAATCTGAATTTCGTTGGAAATTTCCAACGAATATTAGATTTGTTGGAAACTCTACATTTTCCTGAAATCATGGTTGACCGACCTAAAGACCTCGGAATTGGATGAAATCAATTCCTATGTGCTCCTCTATTTATCTTGATTTTATATATGTTCTCAAATATTATTTTTACCTCATATTTTTTTTTCTTTATTTTTTCAATCCCCATTGTGTTAGGAAAATTAAATTCAGGTTTAAAAATTCACAGATCAAAAAAAATTAGCTCCAAAATTATTTTAAATTCATGGATATAATCACGAGAACTTACGAACACAAACAAACTAATTTCACCTTGTTCTGAGCACTCGAACATTATTTTTTAAATCTAACAAGTTCAACTATACTTCAATTTGATTTAAAACTCTAACACTTTCATGCTCAAATTCAAATTCATCCAATTGACCTAGATGTTAAAAATACATCTTATGTCAAAAAAAATATATTTGAGCTCATCTATAGAATCAGGAGACCAAGAGGAGCACATAGGAACTTGTTTAATCCGATTCCGAGGTCTCTATGTCGGTCAAACGGATTTCTAAGACATTACATACTTTGCAACGAATCTGAATTTTGTTGGAAATTTCCAATGAACTGGCAGTCCAACGAATTTGCCAATTCATTGGAAATTTCCAATGAATATCAGATTCGTTGGAAACTCTACATTTTCGTAAAATCACGGTTGACCGACCTAGAGACCTCGGAATTGGATGAAACCAGTTCAATGTGCTCCTCTATTTATCCTGATTTTATATATGTTCTCAAATATTTTTTTTACCTCATATATTTTTTTCTTTATTTTTTCAATCCCCATTGTGTTAGGAAAATTAAATTCAGGTTTAAAAATTCACAGATCAAAATAAATTAGCTCCAAAATTATTTTCAATTCATGGATATAATCACGAGAACCTTACGAACGCAAACAAACTGATGTCGCCTCGTTCTGAGTACTCGAACATTATTTTCTAAATCTAACAAGTTCAACTATACTTCAATTTGATTTAAAACTCTAACACTTTCATGCTCAAATTCAAATTCATCTAATTGACTTAGATGTTAAAAATTCATCTTATGTTAAAAAAAAATATTTGAGCTCATCTATAGAATCAGGAGACCAAGAGGGAGCACATAGGAACTTGTTTCATCCGATTCCGAGGTTTCTAGGTCGGTTAAACGGATTTCTAAGACATTGCATACTTTGCAACGAATCTGAATTTCGTTGGAAATTTCCAATGAACTAGCAGATTTGTTGGAATTGTTTCCAACGAATCTGCCAATTCGTTGGAAATTTCCAACGAATTTCAGATTCGTTGGAAACTCTACATTTTCCTAAAATCACGGTTGACCGACCTAGAGAACTCGAAATTGGATGAAACCAGTTCCTATGTGCTCCGCTATTTATTCTGATTTTATATATGTTTTCAAATATTTTTTTTACTTCATATATTTTTTCTTTATTTTTTCAATCCCCATTGTGTTAGGAAAATTAAATTCAGGTTTAAAAATTCACAGATCAAAATAAATTAGCTCCAAAATTATTTTTAATTTATGGATATAATCACGAGAACCTTACGAACGCAAACAAACTGATTTTGCCTCATTCTGAGCACTCGAACATTATTTTCTAAATCTAACAAGTTCAACTATATTTCAATTTGATTTAAAACTCTAAGACTTTCATGCTCAAATTCAAATTATCTAATTGACCTAGATGTTAAATATTCATCTTATGTCAAAAAAAATATTTGAGCTCATCTATAGAATATGGAGACCAAGAGGAGCACATAGGAACTTGTTTCATTTGATTCCGAGGTCTCTAGGTTGGTCAAACGAATTTCTAAGACATTGCATACTTTTCAACGAGTCTGAATTTCGTTGGAAATTTCCAATGAATTGGCAGATTCGTTGGAAATTTCCAATAAATTCATGATTCGTTGTAAATTCTTGCTCGTAAATTATTTACTGTAAAATTGCGACAAATTTATTCCAACAAATAATATTTTCGTTGCAATATTTGCGACGAAAATACTATTCATTGCAAAATTTGCAATGAACAAATTATTCGTTGCAAAATTTGCAATGAAAATATTATTCGTTGCAAAATTTGCAACAAATTTTATTTTTTCTCGCTAACTTGCAACAATATTAGCGACAAAATATCTTTTGTTGCTAATTTGCAATGAATTTATTTTGTTGCTAAATTTGTTGCTAATTTGGAACAATTTATTATTTTGTTGCAACTCTTGTTGGAAAGTTTGGAACAAAATTTAAATTCCTTGCAAACATTCGTCCCTAATAGACTTTTTCTTTGTAGTGAAATAGAACAATCACTCCAGGTTTAATGAGCCCAGAGCCCATGGTCCAAAAAAAATGGACTAGGGAATTGACCACTTACAATTGCAGCCGGATCACACCACCCCTTGTTATAGTTTGGGTCATGACGGATGACTAAAGGCCGTTCGGAGGTCTCCAACGGTGGGCAAGTGACCAAGTTGTCGGGCGACGAGCGGGGGTGGCCTCCGACTACCTGCCCCGACTCAGACTATAACCTGAGGGACAGTGAAAACTATAGAGGGATTGTAATCAATTGTGACCAGATCACGACCATAATTCAAACGTAATTCATGGACAAAGGATACCAAATCCATAGCATGAGGTCAGCCTTTCAAGTTATGACAACCACACACAATTGCACATGTTTATTCCAACATGCATGCAGTGTTAATCCAGTTGATTGCGAATGCTTAAACCAAGTTTCATAGTCAATCGAGACTAGACCTCGACGTCATACATCAAATTTTATTTCCTCCAGAAACCCCGTCTGGTTCAGCTCTCAACTTTCGACAACATCAAAGATTACACATACAGAATGAAGCAAATGACAACCTACAGCTAGAGACAGATGTAACTGATCAGGACCTCAACACTTTAGGCAGCCACAACATCTCCCTACTGGAGGAGCATCTGGTCGAAATGCCAAACCCCTGCATATAATACCCAATCGCAAATAAGACATCTGAAGGTTATCTACAACATTTCAAAACCGACATCTAGAGATTATCTTAATAATGGAATCCTTACCATGTCCTTTCCCTAACCTTCTCAGCTGAGCAACGTACTCAGATATCTTCTTTATGGCTTCCACCTGAAAATGAGATGAAGATTATAAAGTTCAACAGCAGCAAGCAAATTTGATTTTTCTAGCTTGTTGTTTGATAGGTTCATAAGTTTGCTATTACTTATTTGCTCCAATAGTATTCTAATAGCAATATAGAGATTGGTTATTGGAGAGACGAAATTGGAAATAAAGCTTTTGCTTTCTTTTTTTACCTTGACCTTTCAATCTTATTCTAGGTTTTTGTCTATAATTTTGCTGATTTTAGTGAAATTATGTTGAATTTTTCTGAACAAATTAATAATTGTGTCAAAGTTGACAATCAACTAAATCATCCTCATAATTATGTCACCTGCTCTCCGAGAAATTCACTCTCAATAAAGTCAGCCAGTTGAGCATCGTTGCAATTTTCAGCAATCTGAATTAAATTTCAAGACAATGTAAAAGTTAAAATATGAGATAACGCTAACTAGTTGGACCATGGTTCAATATCACTTACATTGTGTAGCTGGATCAGCTTCTCGTTCGTCAACTTCTCAAGAGCCAAAGTCAATTCCATGGCTGAAACAAAGCAAAACAATGTCACCAAAGACTCTACAAAATCCAAGGTTTGATCAAACTTAGCAGAGTAATAAAAAAAATAAAAAAATGGAATGGTACAAAACCAAATAATTCAATCTCGATGTAAAAATATAGGATTCCGAATAAAAATATTAGGATTCCTGGAGCCGACATTAAATTGTAAAAATTTAGGAATAGTCGCCGTCGTTGTTTAAAAAAAAAAAGTCTCTTTCCTGGAACATCATCAATGAATAAGTAATAACAGGATAGAGTTCATCGATATTGAGGAGAATGGACGAAACAAATATTTATATGCAACAGTTACATAAAACGACAGAGTAGCTTTGTGCTGATGCACAGATTCGAACTTACCATGCAATGCTTCTCCCTTCTCGGGATGATCGAATTCAGACGGTGGCATAACAAGAGACTGGAGTTTCACTCTTCCTCCTCGCTTGTTCTGATCACGGAGAGATTTAGAATCAGTTGTCGTAGTTCAGAGACAATAACAAACACCTTGAAATTTGAATCTGTAACTTACTTGGTATTCCATAAGTTTCTCGGCATGCTCCCTTTCCTCTTCACTTGACTCCTTGAAAAATCTGTAATGAGCAAAAGCAAGTCAAATATACTCAAGAATCACAACACATGTATGAAAATAGACAATAAACGCCTACTTACTTTGCGAGGCCTTTCAGCGCAACGTTGTCGCGGTCGAAGTAAGCGAACAAGGCATGATAGACGTAGGAATTATTGAATTCGACACTGCGAATGGAACAATGTTGACGAGATCACTGAGATTGATCTAATTAAATTTCTCATAGAAGGAATTTAAAGAACAGAACAAACGAAAGGTAAGTCAAACAAGACGCGTTTTCCAAGAACTATCAACTAACATGGCAGCTAAGAACTCGCTCGCATTGTGGAGATCCCAGGTCATTTATCTCGAGAATGATAAAGAAATTTCATCAAAAAGATGAATCAACGATCGCAGGGAAAAAATATTACAATAAACATAAGGTTAAATGAATGAGAGAGAGAAATAGAGCTGACTTGATCTGTTGATTGATGGCAGATTCGCACTCATCGGCGTATTTCTGACGGCCCAAAGACAGATCTGGGGACGTCGGAATCAGAGCGAGCTCCTTCCCGATCTCCTCCAAGGCAGCGGCCGCGGAAGCTTCGAGAGGCATGTTTTCTCGCTCGAAGGATGATGGGTGGGGAATGAAATGGTGAGGACGCAGGGATATAAAAAGGGCAGGGGAGAGATTGGATGGGCGACAAGTGGACAGTCAGATCATTTTCAGTCGGATGCGCGTGTGGAAGACTCACGATCTCCACACGACTCTCTTGTGAAAGGAATCTTTAAGCCACAAAAAATAAAGTTTTGAAAACAAAAGGCAGCTCATAGCTTTTAATGCCATCCACGGTGCAAACGGAACTAATAATTCCATTTCCTTTTTTTGATATTTTTATCTGATTTTCATATTATCATTCAGATATTTCATTTTTCAAATATTTTAAAATTTATAATTAAATATTTTATTAAGTAAATATTTATAGATAAATTCGTTGAATATCAAATATCTTTAATTCTCTCCTTAAAAAATTAGATTTCAAAAAAAAAAAAAATTAAATAAGTAATCAATGCCCACTTTTTTTGGTGGCCCCTGCTACACGTCACCCACGTGCCCCCAATGCAAACCCCGCCTTTTTTTAAATATTTTTTTATATATTTTTTAAAAATATATTGGAGAGGATTCGCATGGATGCCCTAATAAGGAAGACGTGGGGCAGCCTCGCGCTTGTTGCGAAGACAATAACAAATGAGACCCACAGAAGTCGCGTGTTGCTTCCCAGCTGATCATGGTCTTTGTGTTGATTTACAGTGAAACAGCGTTCTAAAAGAAATCAAGAAAATAGATGTACAAAAAGATATTCGGTAATTGACTAAAGCTCACCTATAAAATTTTAGAATTCCTAATTAAAGAATACACTAAAGTTGTTATTTTTCAAAAAGTTCATTTATTTCTGATAATACGTCTCTCGCCAACTGCTTATCCCATTCCCAAACATCAGAGCAATATATTCAAAATAAAAAAAATTATTTGATTCGGATGCATACAATCTCGACATCTCTTTGCTCTTCCAGTTCACAGAAATTAAATCTCCTCTCTCTCTATTAGCTCGTCGAAAACAATTTCCTCAAAAGTCGAAACCCTCCACGTAGATCTATCAGCTCGTCGAAAGTGAGTGAGGATCTACTGATAATCTTTCCCTCTCCCATTCAAGTTTAGGGTTTAGTTTGGCTTCTCATTCTGCATCTTGACGTTGGTCATCTCTCTCCTCTCCTATCTTGGATCGCTGACCTAGTATTGTAATTCAACCTCTCGATCAGGTATGTTTCACATTTCTATTGTAGTCCCCATCTCTTACACATGTTTAGACTTTGTCACACTTTAACTTGCATTCCTTTGATTTGATTTTGTATTTGTTTGCATTGTCCTTAACCACCACGCTATTTTCTTGAAATATGAAAATCCATCGATAATTTTTTATCAAAATTCATTGGTGAGCGTGACATAGAGTTTTATCAATTTTAAAATCTTATAACGGATAGACTGTATTAGACTGGTTAAAGCGGGTGAATAGTCCTGAAAATAAGTTAATCTAATTTTTTACTTTTACTTAGCAAGGATAGTCAAATTAATTAAGCACAAATAATTAATATTAAAATCAATAACAAAAATAAAGTAAGAGAATAAAAAGATTTACTTGATTACAACTTAGATGATTGTTAATCCAAAACAATTATAAGCTTTACTAAGAAAAATCTTCTTCGTGCAGGTGGAATAGCCTCTTACAAACTTTGAACGCTAAAAAAAATTAGGAAAATGAATACAATAATTGTTGTTAAATTCCTAACTCCATGGAGTTTTTTATAGCCTCCTGAGATGATATTACCGTTGGCTGACGTGGCTCGAAGGCACCTCCAAAAGGATCCAAGACGCCTCTAGTGTGGTTAAAGTTTTATCCTTAGTGGCATAGTCACCAATGTCTCTGCCACGTTGGAAGTCACCTTCATGAGGATTGACGACGCCTTCACACCTCTGCTTAAGGCACATTCGAGTTCGCTCAAGGCGCCTTCGCGCTTTTTCATACTAGGCGCCTGAGGCACATTTGAGGCGCCTCGTGTCTCGAATGCGATAGCTTCTCTACCGAAGCTTGAGGCGTCTCCAAAGCCATTGGAGGTGTCTCGACGCTATTCATCCGAACAGTCTCTTTCCCGTGCTCCTTTGGGTGATGCTCCGGCTGTTCGAAATTGAGCTCACCTGAACCCAACTCCGGTCTTCTCTTTGAGCAGACTTCCTCCCTAGCTTCTCGTCCCTCGGATTGTTGTGCATGTTCTCGCTCCACCAGTATACTCTTCCATAGTTTATCGTCTCTCGAATGCACTGAGCCCGTCGACTCACTTCTCATGTCATCTTTCTCATCCGATGTGTCTTTCGCTAGACTTTTTGTGGTCCTAAGCTCTTGCACACTTAGACCCAAGACATAAAAAATAAACATGAACTAACTTAACCTGGATGATCATATCAACATCAACCCAGGGTACTTACAGTAACTACACTTTGTGCATCGTCAAATTGATAGGAATGTGAGAATTTGGTTTTTTTTCATTTATTAATTTTTATTTTTTAAAACTGTAGGTGTTGGCAACATTTTCAATGGACTATTGTTTAAGGTCACTTTAATATTTTTTAGTTGTAAAATAAGTAAAGGAAAGCAACATGATTATGTTCATTTACATGATAGACACAAAGATATCATTAAACAATCCACTTTTACTATTTTTTAGATATAAAGATATTAAGCAAATTGCGGATCTATTGGTGAATATTTTCATAGTTGGAATTCAACGTCTCAAATGTTTTAGATTTCAGGTGTTCCAGTTACTTTCACTAGAAGAGATGTGTCTCCATTGCTTGGTATTGTAGACAAAGGTGTTTAAGTTCCTATGAATTCAACTAATAAATACGGTGACCTCTTTCTTGCTCATTTATTTTAAAAAAAGAGCCTACTAGATCAAAAATTGAGTTGCTTAAAATAGATTCCCGTAGAATTAAAGTAAATGATGATGTTTTAGTAATTTGTAAATTATATATTTTGTATATATTTATGTGTGTTGTTTTCTTCTATTACATATAAGATTCCTATAAATATTCTAGATATTATTGATGATTTTGACAATCTAGGTAGATTCAATTGAGTTGTCAATTTGATTTTTTATATGAACGAACATTAGTATGTATGTAATAATTAGTATACGAAACAAGTTTGATTTTTGGCCCGGTGCACGAAGCTGCTGACATACAGGGTCCTGATTTTTGAACTGGTGCACAAAGCTCCCGCCATACGGGGTCCCGGGGAAGGATCCATTGTACCCATCCTTATCCTACTTTTTTGCAAGAGGTTGTTTACAGGATTCGAACCCGTGATCTTTTGGTCACATAGTAACAACTTTACCGTTACGTCAAGGCTCCTCTTCATTTCTAAGTTATTGTCAATTTCTAAATAATTTTTTTTGATAAGTTATTGTTGAGCTAGTCCCTACTCTTTTTGAAAATATATTGGTTGAAAATCTTCCTTACCTCGATGATTTTCCGCATCCATTAGAGACTCATCATTACTTGCTATAGGAGCAAAATACCCTAGTAATAGTGAATGTCGTAACTGCATTATTCATCAAAACTAAATCAAGGAGCTAATAATAAAAATATTCAAATAAATAAAAGGGTAAAATAATTACTTAAACTTATAGAAGATAAAGGTACCCAATCTGAATCAAGTGACCATGTAGTGGATCCTCATCTTGAACTAGTTGTTTCTAGAACCAGGACTAGGAGAGGATGTGACCGAAGTCACTATAATTATAAGGATGCTACTATTGATAGTCCTATATGCCTCAAGATGGTACCTTAGAGGAAGAGGAGTAAGACAGAAATCTTCGCTCCTTCCATAAACATGACATGGAAAGGAGTACAATTGGTTGAGGTATCAAAAAGCAATGTTGAAAAAAATATAAAAGTAAAGGTTGTTTTGGAAGCGGAAGGGGGAAAGAAAAAAATTGATGTGGATAATTTGCAATAACAAAGAGTTAGTATCTCAATTTTTGAAGGTAATTCTAAAGAAGAGGTCAATAAGAAGACAACAAGGATCGTTAAGCTTAACAAAAATGAGATTGGGAGTCATTGTTGTAAGATTGTATTTTCACATCAAGTATTTTGAGTATTTATGATTTTAATTACTAATTATATGTGTTTTTTCTTAATGATAGTATGCCAAGAAACAATTTAAAACTACTAAGAATAAAAAAATAAGATGAAGATATTGTCTACTTGTTTTATACATTGAAAAAAAAATTAAAGTATGGTAGTTTCAAGCCCTCATTACATAGTTATTTAATTATGTTACACGTTTAATAATTTACAATTGATTTTCCTTGGAGGCCTACTTTCAAATTAGTTTGGCAAGATGCACCTTTTTGTTCAACTATGACTTCCTTCTTCTATAGTGTAAAAGGTTCTATTTTTACAATCGGTGAGCTAATTGATATATATTCTTGAATTCTATTTAGGAGGGCCTTGTCTAGTAGATCATATAACAAGGCTGTATATTCTTCATCTGGGTTCACTGTAAGGAACTTAACGAGCGGGGGTGGCCTCCGATCACCCGCCCCGACCCAAACTATAATCTGGGGGGCAGTGAACCTAGGGAGGGATCATAATTAATTGTGGTCGGATCACGACCATAATCCAGTCGTAATTATAAGTGATCCATCACTGATCCACTTTTTCATGGATGAAGGATCCCAAATCCATGGCATGAGGTCAGCCCTTTCAAGTTATGACACCCACACAATTGCACATGTTTATTCCAACATGCAGTGTTAATCTAGTTGATTGCGAATGTTTGAACCAAGTTTCATAGTCAATCGAGACTAGACCTCGACGTCATACATCAAATTTTATTTCCTCCAGAAACCACGTCTGGTTCTGCTCTCTACATTCAACAACATCAAAGATTACACATACAGAAAGAAGCAAATGACAACCTACAGCTAGAGACAGATGTAACTGATCAGGACCTCAACACTTTAAGCAGCCACAACATCTCCCTAATGGAGGAGCATCTGGTCGAAATGCCAAACCCCTGCATATAATACCCAATCGCAAATAAGACATCTGAAGGTTATCTACAACAATTCAAAATAGACATCTAGAGATTATCTTAATAATGGAATCCTTACCATGTCCTTTCCCTAACCTTCTCAGCTGAGCAACGTACTCAGATATCTTCTTTATGGCTGCCACCTGAAAATGAGATGAAGATTACAAAGTTCAGCAGCAGCAAGCAAATTTGATTTTTCTAACTTGTTGTTTGACAGGTTCATAAGTTTGCTATTACTTATTTGCTCCAATAGTATTCTAATAGCGGTATAGAGATTGGTTACTGGAGAGTAGAAATTGGAAATAAAGCTTTTGCTTTCTTTTTTTACCTTGACCTTTCAATCTTCTTCTAGGTTTTTGTCTATAATTTTGCTGATTTAAGTGAAATTATGTTAAATTTTTATGAACAAATTAACAATTGTGTCAAAGTTGACAATTAGCTAAACCATCCTCATAATTATGTCACCTGCTCTCCGAGAAATTCACTCTCAATAAAGTCAGCCAGTTGAGCATCGTTGCAATTTTCAGCAATCTGGATTAAATTTCAAGACAATGTAAAAGTTAAAATATGAGATAACGCTAACTAATTGGACCATGGTTCAGTATCACTTACATTGTGTAGCTGGATCAGCTTCTCGTTTGTCAACTTCTCAAGAGCCAAAGTCAATTCCATGGCTGAAACAAAGCAAAACAATGTCACCAAAGACTCTACAAAATCCAAGGTTTGATCAAACTTAGCAGAGTAGTAAAAAAAATAAAAAAAAAAGAAATGGTACAAAACCAAATAATTCAATCTCGATGTAAAAATTTAGGATTCCGAATGAAAATATTAGGATTCCTGGAGCCGACATTAAATTGTAAAAATTTAGGAATAGTCGTCATCGTTGTTTAAAAAAAAAAAAGTCTCTCTCCTGGAACATCATCAATGAATAAGTAATAACAGGATAGAGTTCATCGATATTGAGGAGAATGGACGAAACAAATATTTATATGCAACAGTTACATAAAACGACAGAGTAGATTTGTGCTGATGCACAGATTCGAACTTACCATGCAATGCTTCTCCCTTCTCGGGATGATCGAATTCAGACGGTGGCATAACAAGAGACTGGAGTTTCACTCTTCCTCCTCGCTTGTTCTGTTCACGGAGAGATTTAAAATCAGTTGTCGTAGTTCGGAGACAATAACAAACACCTTGAAATTTGAATCTGTAACTTACTTGGTATTCCATCAGTTTCTCGGCATGCTCCCTTTCCTCTTCACTTGACTCCTTGAAAAATCTGTAATGAGCAAAAGCAAGTCAAATATACTCAAGAATCACAACACATGTATGAAAATAGAGAATAAACGCCTACTTACTTTGCGAGGCCTTTCAGCGCAACGTTGTCGCGGTCGAAGTAAGCGAACAAGGCATGATAGACGTACGAATTATTGTATTCGACACTGCGAATGGAACAATGTTGACGAGATCACTGAGATTGATCTAATTAAATTTCTCATAGAAGGAATTTAAAGAACAGAACAAACGAAAGGTAAGTCAAACAAGACGCGTTCAACTAACAAGGCAGCTAAGAACTCGCTCGCATTGTGGAGATCCCAGGTCATTTATCTCGAGAAGATAAATGACAAAGAAATTTCATCGAAAAGATGAATCAACGATCGCAGGGAAAAAATATTACAATAAACATAAGGTTAAATGAATGAGAGAGAGAAATAGAACCGACTTGATCTGTTGATTGATGGCAGATTCGCACTCATCGGCGTATTTCTGACGGCCCAAAGACAGATCTGGGGACGTCGGAATCAGAGCGAGCTCCTTCCCGATCTCCTCCATGTCTTCTCGCTCGAAGGATGATGGGTGGGGAATGAAAGGGTGAGGACGCGGGGATATAAAAAGGGCAGGGGAGAGACTGGATGGGCGACAAGTGGACAGTCAGATCATTTTCAGTCGGATGCGCGTGTGGACGACTCACGATCTCCACACGACTCTATTGTGAAAGGAATCTTTAAGCCACAAAAAATAAAGTTTTGAAAACAAAAGGCAGCTCATAGCTTTTAATGCCATCCACGGTGCAAAAGGAACTAATAATTCCATTTCCTTTTTTTTGATATTTTTATCTGATTTTCATATTATCATTCAGATATTTCATTTTTCAAATATTTTAAAATTTATAATTAAATATTATATTAAGTAAATATTTATAGATAAATTCGTTGAATACCAAATATCTTTAATTCTCTCCTTAAAAAATTAAATTTCAAAAAAAAAATTAAATAAGTAATGAATGCCTACTTTTTTTTTTTGATGAGCCCTGTGCTACACGCCACCCACGTACCCCAATACAGAGCCCGCCTTTGCTTTTTAATGTTTTTATATATTTTTAAAAATAGAAATCACCGGGTATATTTGAGAGGATCCGCATGGATGCCCTAATAAGGAAGACGTGTGGCGACCTCACGCGCTTGTTGCGGAGACAACAGCAAATGAGACCCACAGATGTCGCGTGTTGCTTCCCAACTGTTCATGATCTTTGTGTTGATTTACAGTGAAACAACGTTCTAAAAGAATTCAAGAAAGTAGATGTACAAAAAGATATTGGGTAATTGACTAAAGCCCATATATAAAATTTCAGAATTCCTAATTAAAGAACACACTAAAGTTGTTATTTTTCAAAAAGTGCATTTATTTCCGATAATACATACGCCTCTCGCCAAATGCTTATCCCATTCCCAAACATCAGAGCAAGTGAGCAACATATTCAAAATAAAAAAAATTATTTGATTCGGATGCATGCAATCTCTACATCTCTTACTTCGCTCTCCCAGTTCACCAAAATTAAATCCCCTCTCTCTCTATTAGCTCGTCAAAAACAATTTCCTCAAAAGTTGAAACCCTCCACATGGATCTATCAACTCGCCGAAAGTGAATTAGGATCTACTGATAATCGTTTCCTCTCCTATTCAAGTTTAAGGTTTAGTTTGACTTCTCATTCTGTATCCTGACTTTGGTCATCTCTCTCCTCTCATATCTTGGATCATTGACCTAGTATTATAATTCAACCTCTCGATGAGATATGTTTCAGATTTCTATTGCAGTACCCATCCCTTACACATGTTTAGAGTTTGTAACACTTTAACTTGCATTCCTTTGATTTGATTTTGTGTTGGTTTGCATTGTCCTTAACCACCACGCTATTTTCTAGAAATATGAAAAATCCATCAATGACTTCTTATCAAAATTCATTGGTGGGCATGACATAGAGTTTTATCAATTTTAAAATCTGGTAACGGATAGACGTCAAAGGAGGATGAATAGTTCTGAAAATAAGTTAATCAAATTTTTTACTTTTACTTAGCAAGGATAGTCAAATTAATTAAGTACAAATAATTAACTTTAAAATCAATAACAAAAATAAAGTAAGAGAATAAAAAGATTTACTTGATTACAACTTAGATGATTGTTAATCTAAAACAATTATAAGCTTCACTAAGAAAAATCTTCTTCGTGCAGGTGGAATAGCCTCATACAAACTTTGAATGCTAAAAAAAATTAGGAAAATGAATACAATGATTGTTGTTAAATTCCTAACTCTATGGAGTTTTGTATAGCCTCCTGAGATGATGTTACCGTTGGCTGACGTGGCTCGAAGGCACCTCCAAAAGGATCCAAGATGCCTCTAGTGTGGTTAAAGTTTTATCCTTAGTGGCATAGTCACCAACGTCTCTGCCACGTTGGAAGTCACCTTCATGAGGATTGACGACGCCTTCACACCTCTGCTTAAGGCACATTCGAGTTCGCTCAAGGCGCCTTCGCGCTTTTTCATCCTAGGCCCCTGAGGCACATTTGAGGCGCCTCGTGTCTCGAATGCGACAGCTTCTCTACCGAAACTTGAGGCGTCTCCAAAGCCATTGGAGGCGTCTCGAGCACTATTCATCCGAACAGTCTCTTTCCCGTGCTCGTTTGGGTGATGCTCCGGCTGTTCGAAATTGAGCTTACCTGAACCCAACTCCGGTCTTCTCTTTGAGCAGACTTCCTCCCTGGCTTTTCGTCCCTCGGATTGTTGTGCATGTTCTCGCTCCACCAGTATACTCTTCCATAGTTTATCGTCTCTCGAATGCACTGAGCCCGTCGACTCACTTCTCATGTCATCTTTCTCATCCGATGTGTCTTTCGCTAGACTTTTTGTGGTCCTTAGCTCTTACACACTTAGACACAAGACATAAAAAATAAACATGAACTAACTTAACTTGGATGATCATATCAAAATCAACCCAGGGTACTTACAGTAACTACACTTTGTGCATCGTCAAATTGATAGGAATGTGAGAATTTGGTTTTTTTCATTTATTAATTTTTATTTTTTAAACTGTAGGTGTTGGCAAAATTTTCAATGGACTATTGTTTAAGGTCACTTTAATATTTTTTTAGTTGTAAAATAAGTAAAGGAAAGCAACATGATTATGTTCATTTACATGATAGACACAAAGATATCATTAAACAGTCCACTTTTATTATTTTTTAGATATAAAGATATTAAGCAAATTGCGGATCTATTGGTGAATATTTTCATAGTTGGAATTCAACGTTTCAAATGTTTTAGCTTTCGAGTGTTCCAGTACTTTCACTAGAAGAGATGTGTCTCCATTGCTTGGTATTGTAGACAAAGGTGTTTAAGTTCCTATGAATTCAACTAATGCATACGGTGACCTCTTTCTTGCTCATTTATTTTAAAAAAAGAGCCTACTAGATCAAAAATTGAGTTGCTTAAAATAGATTCCCGTAGAATTAAAGTAAATGATGATGTTTTAGTATTTTGTAAATTATATATTTTGTATATATTTATGTGTGTTGTTTTCTTCTATTACATATAAGATTCCTATAAATATTCTAGATATTATTGATGATTTTGACAATCTAGGTAGATTCAATTGAGTTGTCAATTTGATTTTTTATATGAACGAACATTAGTATGTATGTAATAATTAGTATACGAAACAAGTTTGATTTTTGGCCCGATGCACGAAGCTGCCGACATACGGGGTCCCAATTTTTGAACCGGTGCACAAAGCTCCCGCCATACGGGGTCCCGGGGAAGGATCCATTGTACCCATCCTTATCCTACTTTTTTTGCAAGAGGTTGTTTACAGGATTCGAACCCGTGATCTTTTGGTCACATAGCAACAACTTTACCGTTACGTCAAGGCTCCTCTTCATTTCTAAGTTATTGTCAATTTCTAAATAATTTTTTTTGATAAGTTATTGTTGAGCTAGTCCCTACTCTTTTTGAAAATATATTGGTTGAAAATCTTCCTTACCTCGATGATTTTCCGCATCCATTAGAGACTCATCATTACTTGCTATAGGAGCAAAATACCCTAGTAATAGTGAATGTCGTAACTGCATTATTTATCAAAACTAAATCAAGGAGCTAATAATAAAAATATTCAAATAAATAAAAGGGTAAAATAATTACTTAAACTTATAGAAGATAAAGGTATCCAATCTGAATCAAGTGACCATGTAGTGGATTCTCATCTTGAACTAGTTGTTTCTAGAACCAGGACTAGGAGAGGATGTGACCGAAGTCACTATAATTATAAGGATGCTACTATTGATAGTCCTATATGCCTCAAGATGGTACCTTAGAGGAAGAGGAGTAAGACAGAAATCTTCGCTCCTTCTATAAACATGACATGGAAAGGAGTACAATTGGTTGAGGTATCAAAAAGCAATGTTGAAAAAAATATAAAAGTAAAGGTTGTTTTGAAAGCGGAAGGGGGAAAGAAAAAAATTGATGTGGATAATTTGCAATAACAAAGAGTTAGTATCTCAAATTTTGAAGGTAATTCTAAAGAAGAGGTCAATAAGAAGACAACAAGGATCGTTAAGCTTAACAAAAATGAGATTGGGAGTCATTGTTGTAATTGTAAGGACCAAAATGTAGCTAGAGGAGGGGGGGGGGGGGTAAATACGTCGTCGCATGCTCGGTGCTCGTTGTTGCTTGTTTCTTCAGGGATGTGCAGCGGAAAATACAAGAAACAAATACAACAATGCTAACACGGATGGTTTACTTGGTATCCACCTCCAAAGGAGGTGACTAGTCCAAGGATCCACACCTACTCACGCACCCTCCACTATGAATAACACTCCTTTATGGTAACTACTAAAGGTGTAGAAGCCCTACAACACTCTCAATACAAGAAGAAGAAAGGGAAATACAAGATAAGCAAAAGCTTACAAGATGTACAGTAAAAGCCCTAACCCTAACTTCTTCTTCTTGCTTTTGATCCGCCTCTTGACTTGGAAGAGCCTCCAAGAATCTTCAAGAACTGACGATCTGGAGCTTGGAGAGTACTGTGGAGTTGCTGGTGATGAATCGTATGAAGTCTCAGAAGTTCAACTGAAGAAGACGCATGCCTGCAGCCTTTATCTGCGCTAACGGTCGGATCCCGATCGATTGGATTACTCCCAATCGATCGGGGAGGCTTTGGATCGATCCACGGATCGATCCAGAGCGCCTCTGTGCTCTGGGAATTTGCCTGAATCGATCGGCTGATCGATCCAGGTCTTATCGCGACAAATCGCGCCACCCTAATCGATCCACTGATCGATTGGGGTCTCTGGATTGATCCACTGATCGATCCAGAGACATTCGGTGCGCTCGTGACTGCCTCCCAATCGATCCACTGATCGATTGGGACGAAGCTTCTCGCAGGGACTCCCCAATCGATCGACCGATCGATTGGGCTCCAGCCAATCGATCGGCTGATCGATCCAGCTACTGGTTTTTGCCCAAAACCAAGTCCCAAGCCCCCAAACCAACATCCGGTCAATCCATGACTTGTTGGTTCATCATGCCTAGCATCCGGTCACCCTTGACCTGCTAGGACTCCCTCACCAAGTGTCCGGTCAATCCCTTTGACCCACTTGGACTTTTCCTCATCGTGCCAAGTATCCGGTCACTCCCTTGACCTACTTGGACTTTTCCCTTCTTGCCAAGTATCCGGTCAATCCCTTTGACCTACTTGGACTTTCACCAGATGTCTGGTCAACCTTGACCCATCTGGATTTCCCTTGCCTGGCTTCACTCATCAGGACTTTCCATCTGCCTAGCTTCACTCACTAGGACTTTCACCTGGCTTCACTTACCAGATTTTTCTCTCTGCCTAGTTTCACCACCTAGTTTCACTCACCAGGATTTTCCTTCTGCCTAGCTTCACTCACTAGGACTTTCCAACCAAGTATCTGGTCAACCTTGACCTACTTGACTCTTCTTCAACAAACCTGATCAAACCCTGATCAGAAGGAAATTGCACCAACAATCTCCCCACAAAAACAACTACACCTGCATTGTTCATGTATTGTCAAACATTGAAACCCAAACCAAGACTCAAGCTTGGTCAACCAGGTCAACCTTGACCTGAGGGATATTGTACCAACAGTAAGATTATATTTTCACATCAAGTATTTTGAGCATTTCACTACAAGAAAATTGGGATTCTACAACACTTAAACGACAACGCTTTTTTTAAACAGTGTTGACTATTTTTTTTTAACAACGCTTTTAATGAAAAGCGTTGTCTATTTCATTATTTTCTTATTAATAGACAACGCTTTTCTAAAAACCGTTGTCTATTAGTGATTTTTATGGGTCAAAGACAACGTTTCGTAAAAAGTGTTGTCTATTAGCCTTTTTTTTAGTGTCTACGACAACGTTTTTAAAAAGTGTTGTCTACTGTCAAGTTATCATCTCAATCTTAAGTGATCTAGACCGCTTATCTCAAGATCTGACGGCTAGATCTTTATCTATCTTCATCACAATATGGACGGCCCAGATTAAAGGAGGAGAAAACTTCGTTTCTTTTTACCCATGCGACGAACAGTGGTGATTCCTTTCTGTTTGCAACATCTTCTCGCGCGGCTAGGGCACGCGACCTCCCACCGCCGGCCGTCTCTTCTTCCTCACCACCGGCCGACAGCTCTTTCTTCTCTTCACTGCCGCCGGCCGGACCTCCATAGCCCACCCTTCTTGATTCCAGCAGCGATGGCAGCAAGCACCGACGACGACTCCGAGCATCCACCTCACCTGTACGCCATGTGCCACCCAAAGCTGCGAAGCATGACGCCTTTTTTTTTCTCTTCTGGAATAAATGTACTTTTACTTACCATTATTCTGTGTAACCCAGGCCGACGATGATCTTGTATGGAATCGACAACATCAGAGATCTCTTTGGACCAAAGGTATAGAAACACCGTAAAAGCATGATTGGATTATAATACATCAGTAGCTAGAGAATTGTGGGTTAAGACATAATTATCGTTGGTTTCAGGTTGATTTCAATGTTATAAAGCACGGGCCTATATGCAGATTGGGGCTGCAGTAAATCACCACAACATCCAATACAATCCTTTTACCATTTAGTATCAGTGGGCTGGTGTTTTGTTTCCTTTTCATTTTTGTTTGTTCTGATACAAAAGATGTTTTTCAAAGACATTGTTATGCTACATGTTGGCTAATAAAGACTACATATATAGTGCAATATAGGGTGAAAGAGATGATATTTGGGTTCATAAATTAGTTACAATGGCCCAAAGATTGAAATCATTGTTCTTTTTTGCATTCAATTTAATTCGTATTCCTTAGGTTGTGGATTAATTTTGAGTTGATGTTGTTCCTTATAATATACAATTCATTTAATTTAGTATAATTTTGTCTCCATATACGTGAAATGGTCTTCCATGTAGGTCATGCTTGTCCAGCCCCATGCAACTTAAATTCATGGATCTATCCAGCTGGCCTAGGAGTTGGTATTTAAGTGGTCGACCAGTAGAAGAGAACAGAGGAGTTGGATTTTTGGTTAATATGATGCGAGCCTCGGTATTGACGAATCCCTCACCTTTCATGGAAGCCGCATGCTCTTTTGCTGCCGCCTCTTTTGTATCTCTCCGTCCTCTCCGCCTCAAGGTTGGTTTTTTCCTGTGTTTTGTTGTTTTGCTTAGAAGATATTCTACACCTACCATAATTCCATGAATTCATGTTAAATATCTTAAGGTTCACCCATTGATCATATTTTCCAAAATGAAAGGATGTTTGTTGTTTCTCTGATTTAGTTGATTTCTATGATAAAGCTGACAATCTTTGTTGCCAATGTTTGCTGCAGTGGTTAAATCAGTTGCTGCACCAAATCGATTAGCAGAGTTTCCGTAACTGCTGAAAATGTTGAGTTAGTATTGGATGAAGTAAGACCATATCTTATTTCTGATGGAGGAAATGTAGTACTTCATGAGATAGAAATGTCGTAAGTTAAATTACTCAGATATGTGGTCATATCACTCAGATATGTGTGTTTTTTCTCAAATTATTTTGTATGTTTTGGGCAGTTCTCAACTATTCTAGAAAAGGGGATTTTGTTAAGGTGATTGTAAGCTAAGCTAGAAGCTAGGTTGTTGCTTCCTCATCCATTTTCCTGTCATCCTTGGCTAATTCTATAAGACTATATAGGTTAGAGTTTGGAATATCATGAATGAAAAGTTAGTAATATCAAGTCGGATGATTAGAAAAGATAAAATAAAGAAATACTACTATCTGGCATCAATTAGGTGTAGCTTCAATAAACAAGGAATATGAGAGATACTAGTTCATGCTCAAGGAAGACCATTGATTTTGTAGTTAGACAAACTAAATCAATGAAAATTAGAAGGTGCCAGGTAGAGGAAGAACTATATATGATAGCATAGGACTCATCTTATGATGTTATAGCTATCCGAGGTCTGGTTGAAGATTACTTGTGTCTTAATTTGAAACCTTTTGTCTAACAGCTATCATGATATTCATCCATTTCTTTCCTAGATGTCTGACTCAATTATTTTCCTGAGTGAGAAATAAACCTATGATGTTTGTTCTTTATTTGAATGCAATTAGTTTAGGTTTTATTGGAATGCTAAAGATCCATTTCTTTCTTCTGTCTTTCTCAATCCAAATTTTCAAATTGTTGTATGGTGTGAACCATGACCTTTGTTTTCAACTTTAAGAGTGAAAATTTCTTTTGCATAATATTGATGGTAGTGTTTTATGTGGCAGATATACAGTGGTAGGTGTTTTGTCCCAGTCTCAAGCCGACAATCCTTTTTGATCAGTATATCTAGTAGAAGTAAGCATGCAGATCGTTGTCTTCGAGGCCGACTAGCTATTTTGTGTTTTTTTTTTTTAATTCGAATGTCACTATTTACTTTGAAACAGAACTATTTAGTCTTTGTGTATAGTTGAATTCTCCTGTAAATACTAATACTTTGTAATTGAATTCTATTATTTTGGTACGAGTTTGAAATCTTTAGCTGAGCT
Source organism: Zingiber officinale (assembly GCF_018446385.1). Taxonomy (NCBI): domain Eukaryota; kingdom Viridiplantae; phylum Streptophyta; class Magnoliopsida; order Zingiberales; family Zingiberaceae; genus Zingiber; species Zingiber officinale. The sequence continues at coordinate 112,021,667 of NC_055999.1, read as the reverse complement.
AATTAATGTTATTTTATATGTCAAATTCAAATCTAGACATGCTAAAAGAAAATTAATAGTTTTGTAAATATAAAAAAAAATATTTTGTAAATAGATTTTTTTATTTTTATTTTAAAAAGACAACGCTTTTAAAGCATTGCACAAGTGTTGTCTTTGCCAAAAACAACGCTTTTAAAGCGTTGCAAAGATGATGTTTTTTGCAAAAAATACACAACATTTTTAAAGCGTTGTCTTTGCTACAAACGACAACGCTTTAAAAGCGTTGTCGTTGAGCAGACTTTTAACAACAGTGCCTTTAACAACGCTTTTTCAGGCACAAAGACAACACTTTAAAAGCGTTGTCTATTATCTTTTTTCTGGTAGTGTTTTGATTTTAATTACTAATTATATGTGTTTTTTCTTAATGATAGTATGCCAAGAAACAATTTAAAAATACTAAGAATAAAAAAATAAGATGAAGATATTGTCTACTTGTTTTATACATTGAAAAAAAAATTAAAGTATGGTAGTTTCAAGCCCTCATTACATAGTTATTTAATTATGTTACACGTTTAATAATTTACAATTGATTTTCCTTGGAGGCCTACTTTCAAATTTGTTTGGCAAGATGCACCTTTTTGTTCAACTATGACTTCCTTCTTCTATAGTGTAAAAGGTTCTATTTTTACAATCGGTGAGCTAATTGATATATATTCTTGAATTCTATTTAGGAGGGCCTTGTCTAGTAGATCATATAACAAGGCTGTATATTCTTCATCTGGGTTCACTGTAAGGAACTAAACGAGCGGGGGTGGCCTCCGATCACCCGCCCCGACCCAAACTATAATCTGGGGGCAGTGAACCTAGGGAGGGATCATAATTAATTGTGGCTGGATCACGACCATAATCCAGTCGTAAATATAAGTGATCCATCCCTGATCCACTTTTTCATGGATGAAGGATCCCAAATCCATGGCATGAGGTCAGCCCTTTCAAGTTATGACACCCACACAATTGCACATGTTTATTCCAACATGTAGTGTTAATGCAGTTGATTGTGAAAGCTTGAACCAAGTTTCATAGTCAATCGAGACTAGACCTCTATGACATACATCAAATATTACTTTCTCCAGAAACCCCATCTGGTTCTGCTCTATACTTTCGACAACATCAAAGATTACAATACAGAATGAAGAAAATGACAATCTACAGCTAGAGACAGATGTAACTGATCAAGACCTCAACACTTTAGGCAGCCACAGCATCTCCCTAATGGAGGAGCATCTGGTCGAAATGCCAAACCCCTGCATATAATACCCAATCGCAAATAAGACATCTGAAGGTTATCTACAACAATTCAAAATAGACATCTAGAGATTATCTTAATAATGGAATCCTTACCATGTCCTTTCCCTAACCTTCTCAGCTGAGCAACGTACTCGGATATCTTCTTTATGGCTTCCACCTGAAAATGAGATGAAGATTACAAAGTTCAGCAGCAGCAAGCAAATTTGATTTTTCTAACTTGTTGTTTGACAGGTTCATAAGTTTGCTATTACTTATTTGCTCCAATAGTATTCTAATAGAGGTATAGAGATTGGTTCCTGGAGAGTAGAAATTGGAAATAAAGCTTTTGCTTTCTTTTTTTGCCTTGACCTTTCAATCTTATTCTAGGTTTTTGTCTATAATTTTGCTGATTTTAGTGAAATTATGTTGAATTTTTCTGAACAAATTAACAATTGTGTCAAAGTTGACAATTAGCTAAACCATCCTCATAATTATGTCACCTGCTCTCCGAGAAATTCACTCTCAATAAAGTCAGCCAGTTGAGCATCGTTGCAATTTTCAGCAATCTGGATTAAATTTCAAGACAATATAAAAGTTAAAATATGAGATAACACTAACTAGTTGGACCATGGTTCAGTATCACTTACATTGTGTAGCTGGATCAGCTTCTCGTTTGTCAACTTCTCAAGAGCCAAAGTCAATTCCATGGCTGAAACAAAGCAAAACAATGTCACCAAAGACTCTACAAAATCCAAGGTTTGATCAAACTTAGCAGAGTAGTAAAAAAAATAAAAAAAAAAAGGAATGGTACAAAACCAAATAATTCAATCTCGATGTAAAAATTTAGGATTCCGAATGAAAATATTAGGATTCCTGGAGCCGACGTTAAATTGTAAAAATTTAGGAATAGTCGTCATCGTTGTTTTAAAAAAAAAAGTCTCTCTCCTGGAACATCATCAATGAATAAGTAATAACAGGATAGAGTTCATCGATATTGAGGAGAATGGACGAAACAAATATTTATATGCAACAGTTACATAAAACGACAGAGTAGATTTGTGCTGATGCACAGATTCGAACTTACCATGCAATGCTTCTCCCTTCTCTGGATGATCGAATTCAGACGGTGGCATAACAAGAGACTGGAGTTTCACTCTTCCTCCTCGTTTGTTCTGTTCACGGAGAGATTTAAAATCAGTTGTCGTAGTTCAGAGACAATAACAAACACCTTGAAATTTGAATCTGTAACTTACTTGGTATTCCATCAGTTTCTCGGCATGCTCCCTTTCCTCTTCACTTGACTCCTTGAAAAATCTGTAATGAGCAAAACCAAGTCAAATATACTCAAGAATCACAACACATGTATGAAAATAGAGAATAAACGCCTACTTACTTCGCGAGGCCTTTCAGCGCAACGTTGTCGCGGTCGAAGTAAGTGAACAAGGCATGATAGACGTACGAATTATTGTATTCGACACTGCGAATGGAACAATGTTGACGAGATCACTGAGATTGATCTAATTAAATTTCTCATAGAAGGAATTTAAAGAACAGAACAAACGAAAGGTAAGTCAAACAAGACGCGTTTTCCAAGAACTATGTGGAGATCCCAGGTCATTTATCAACTAACAAGGCAGCTAAGAACTCGCTGGAGATCCCATGTCATTTATCTCAAGAATGACAGAAATTTCATCGAAAAGATGAATCAAAGATCGTAGGGAAAAAATATTACAATAAACATAAGGTTAAATGAATGAGAGAGAGAAATAGAACCGACTTGATCTGTTGATTGATGGCAGATTCGCACTCATCGGCGTATTTCTGACGGCCCAAAGACAGATCTGGGGACGTCGGAAGCAGAGAGAGCTCCTTCCCAATCTCCTCGAAGGGCCGAAACATGACTCCCGTTAACGCCTGGCCGGAGTTGGCAGCAGCGAGGGACGACGATGAGCGCCTCATCGCCCCATTCCGAAATCGGGGAAAAGACAACGAAAATGTCTGCCGGCGGGGAAAGAGAGCTACTCCGGAAAGCGACGGCGTGACCCTGAAGGAGGCGAGGGGAGCAACGGCCGGGGAAGCTTCGAGAGGCATGTCTTCTCGCACGAAGGATGATGGGGTGTAGGGAATGAAAAGGCTAGGACGCAGGGATATAAAAAGGGCAGGAGAGAGGCAGGATGGGCGACAAGTGGACAGTCAGATCATTTTCAGTCGGATGCGCGCGTGGACGACTCACGATCTCCACACGACTCTCTTCCTCGGCGACCGTGTGAAAGGAATCTTTAAGCGACGAAAAAAATAAAATTTTGAAAACAAAAGGCAGCTCATAGCTTTTAATGCCATCCACCGTGCCAACGGAACTAATAATTCCATTTCCTTTTTTGATATTTTTATCTGATTTTCATATTATCATTCAGATATTTCATTTTTCAAATATTTTAAAATGTATAATTAAATATTTTATTAAGTAATTATTTATAGATAAATTCGTTGAATATCAAATATCTTTAATTCTCTCCTTAAAAAATTAGATTTCAAAAAATAAAAAAATAAAAAAATTAAATAAGTAATCAATGTCTACTCTTTTTTTTGGTGGGCCCTGCTACACGCCAATATATATATATATTTTAAAATAGAAATCACCGGGTATATTTGAGAGGATTCGCTTGGATGCCCTAATAAGGAAGACGTGTGACGGCCTCACGCTTGTTGCGGAGACAACAACAAATGAGACTCATAGAAGTCGCGTGTTGCTTCTCAGCTGATCATGGTCTGTGTTGATTTACAGTGAAACAACGTTCTAAAACAAATCAAGAAAGTAGATGTACAAAAGATATTCAGTAATTGACTAAAGCCCACATTTAAAATTTCAAAATTCCTAAAGAACACACTAAAGTTGGTTATTTTTCAAAAAGTGCATTTATTTCCGATAATACCCCTCGCCTACTGCTTATCCCATTCCCAAACATCATAATAACATATTCAAAATAAAAAAAAAGTTTATTTAATTCGGATGCATACAATCTCGACATCTCTTCGCTCTCCCAATTCACGGAAATTAAATCTCATATCTCTCTATTAGCTCGTCGAAAACAATTTCCTCAAAAGTCGAAACCCTCCACATAGATCTATTAGCTCGCCGAAAGTGAATTAGGATCTACTGATAATCTTTCCCTATCCCATTCAAGTTTAGGGTTTAGTTTAACTTCTCATTCTGTATCCTGATGTTGGTCATCTCTCTCCTCTCCTATCTTGGATCGCTGACCTAGTATTGTAATTCAACCTCTCGATCATGTATGTTTCAGATTTCTGTTGTAGTCCCCATCTCTTACGCATGTTTAGAGTTTGTCACACTTTAACTTGCATTCCTTTGATTTGATTTTGTGTTGGTTTACATTGTCCTTAACCACCACGCTATTTTCTTGAAATCTAAAAATCCATCGATGACTTTTTATCAAAATTCATTGGTGGGCGTGACATAGAGTTTTATCAATTTTAAAATCGTGTAACAGGTAGACTGTGTTTAGACTGGCTAGAGGAGGTGAATAGTCCTGAAAATAAGTTAATCAAATTTTTTACTTTTACTTAGCAAGGATAGTCAAATTAATTAAACACAAATAATTAACTTTAAAATCAATAACAATAATAAAGTAAGAGAATAAATAGATTTACTTGCTTACAACCTAAGTGATTATTAATCCAAGATAATTATAATACAATGATTGGAAAATGAATGCTAAAAAAAGCTAGGAAAATGAATACAATGATTGTTGTTAAATTCCTAACTCCTTAGAGTTTTTATAGTCTCATGAGATAATGTTACCATTGGCTGACGTGGCTCGGAGGCACCTCCAAAAAGATCCAAGACGCCGCTAGTATGGTTAAAGTTTTATCCTTAGTGGCATAATTACACTACTAGAATTATGGTCTTTAAGGACACACATAAATGCCCTTATAGTACACTTTTAGTGACACTAAAGCTATGGTGACATCACCAAAAAATGTATTGAAATGCGATGTTAGCATAGACCCTTTAGTATTCCTGATATTTGTATAATGTCATTATAAAATATTTATGATAACTTCAAAAGTGTCTTAAATATAGGAATATAATGACAATCGAAAATGTCACGAAAAAATATTTCATGGATACTTATGCATGCCTTTTTATTATCTAAATAAGGACAAATATAAATGTCAACTAAACTAATTTATATTGACAATTATAAATGTTTTAAATTTTTATATAAGGACAATAAATTATGTTAGTAATGATAATTTTTAAGGGTATTTTAAACTGTCATCTTATATAATCTATAATGACATTATTAAATGTTACTTATAATATTTTATAAAAATATTAAATAGAAACATTTAGAATACATCACAATAAATTAATAATATTTATTGAGAAGACAAAACATTCATCACATAATAGAAAAAGTTACATATCATCACAATTTAACCATCACCACAATTCACCACAATAAGAATAGAAACGTTTTACATCCAAAATATCCAATTCATTCACCATATCATCATAATTCATTCCATCATCACAAAAGTACAAATGCAATACTAATGTAAAAGTATTGAATCCAATACTAACTAAATACTAACAAATCATTGAGTTTTAAAACTAACAAAGTCTTATAAAATAAAAACTCAACAATTTACTATCAATCATCTTCAATCATCATATGCAAAATCCAAGTACATGTCACCTACAAATACAATCAATAAATTTGTATAAGTAAATTAAACAATAAAAATATAAACCTAATAAACATAATTTAAAAGATTAAAAATTAAATCATACCAAACAACAAACATATAAAGTATCATTTTATATGCATTAATAGTATCAACCTAAACTTGCTAATTAAGAATGTTTGGAAATAAAGCTACTCAAAATTTGCTGAAAAGAGAAGATATATACCTGGACTTCTGTTGGTATAACAAGATCATGTGAAATTTTAGTATATCTTTGAGTATGTTGTAGTTTTCTGATGATCATGTTGCTTCTAGTAGATATCCCAAGTGACACCATGATGATCTAATATCTGTCAATGAAGACTACTATGAAAATTTGATGCTTATTTTAATGTAGGAGGAAATGTACAAAGCCATGACTTGAAGTTTCAGAATGGCTGAATGAATATATTCACACTTACAATGGATAGAAGCAAATCCTATATATATATATATACATAATTTGATGGTTTGATTTCCACCTAGGAAGCATTTAAGTTTGATCAAAAGAAAAGCATTACCGGCATTTCCCTCATTCAAGGACCTCAGGCAACTTTCAAACAAATAATAGGAACTAATATTAAGTACTAAAGAGAAGAACTAAATTGGTAAAACTCTTAAAATATATATTAATGAATTTGTAACTCAAATACAAGTCAAAGCAGTATGTTAGTTATCGTGCACACCACTAAGACGATAAAAATGAACTTTTATCATCATGGTCAAGATTGAGAAAGAGGATTTGGTTCGCTAATTTAGGTGATAGGTTAAGCACTTCCATCAAGCCCTCCAACACTATGTGGATAAAATTTTAAAATACTGTGCACTAGGCATATGCTACTCTTCTACATGAGATCTCCCTTTTATGAGCAAAGTGGTATAAATCAAAGTTTAGCTGTAGAGAAGCACAACACTCAACACTGACAGATTTGTCTTCTCATGCAAACACAGAAGTAGTGGGACTGAAAGATGTCATAGGTCGACTCCTCAAAATTCAACTCTTCCAAGCCTTTAATCAAGAACTCTAGGAATAAATCGTAGAATAGGAGTTTACTTCTAGACCTACACTGAAAATTTTGTTTGTTCCCTATAAAAAACCTTAGTATCAAAACATTTTAAGGGAGAGTTCATTAAACTTAAAGTTCCTAGACTTATTAATGAACTCTTTCACTAATGGTTTACAAACCCGACCTGACTCTTTGATTTCTCAATAAGTTTTTCTAGCACTACTCAGCTTCTTGAAACTTGATTTCTTCCAGCAGTACTCTTGCACTACTCTGATTTTCTAGCACTCCTCCGTGTTTCTTGAAACTTAATTTTTTTCATCGTAGAAATATAAATCATTCATTTATCTTCTAGTACCAATTGTTTAGTATTAAGAATAAAATAATCCAAAATCCAGATGCATTCCAATAAAGAAAAAAGAAATAGTTTATATAAACCTATGCAAGTTCTCATTGAATTGACAACTACTAGAAGATTATCTTGAATAAGGAGTGCTCTCCAGAAACTAATGAGAAGTCCCAATTTCTAGAACTCCAATCAGCTTCATACTACAGAGTACAAATATACATATATCATCACAAACATCTGCACACACAATAATAACAAAACAATGGATATAGCATAGTTTCTAATAAAAGCCCAACTTGCAATTCAGCAAATTTAGAATCATGTTGCAGAGAGGCACTGTAATTATTAGTCAATCTGGCAGTAGACATCTAATATACGAGTGCAACCTATTTTCTGCAATGATATCATCAAACCTTTGTAAAACTTCCAACTAATTTCTTTGTATTGGCTTGAGAAGAAGAGAGTGAATCAGCAAAAGAATATTTTCCATAGCTAATGGAAGCAGATCTCAAAAGTAAGTCATAATACTAAAGCTTTATTGTCACTATCTGTGATGTTAACGGACAAAGTGCAATCTCTCATGTTAGAGTGTATACTAAAAGTCTAACTTTTGTAAACATTTATTTTTGAAATAAAAGAATCACATTGGACAATATCTACATTTATTTGCGGAATGTAATTGTTCAATTAATTTATATCGTAGATAACATGGTGTGTGGTGTCACTCATAGAAGATCATGTTATCAGTTCTTTATAAATTATAAACAGTTGCTCGTGACTAGGATGGAAAGGAACAAACCATTAGAATAGTCGTAGTGTAATTAAGTATTAGTTTATCTTGACTAATAAATTACACTGGTACACTCTAAGTGTATTGAGTAGGACCATTTTAGGTAAGTTCTTTTTGTACTGACTAAATAAAAGAACTAGAACTTAGTTATTATGGAAGTGTGTGGTCTTAATCCTAATATAAAAACAAGCATATATATTTAGTATTTATTTCATTAACTTATCAAAGGGTGAGATTTAGCTCGATAAATCAATAAGCCCGATAAGTTGAGAAATGATATTACTTATAGAGTGTGTTGTTGTTTATAGAAGGAATCTGTGTCCTAGTTATCTAGGTTGAGAATGTCCCCAAGAGGAACTCATAAGGATTGTCATGTTAAACCCTGCAGGTGGACTTAGTCCGACATGACAATAAGGTTGAGTGGTACTACTCTTGGACTTAGATAATTAAGTGAACTGTCAGTAACTTACTTAATTAGTGAACATTCGTAATCTTAAACACAGGGAGATTAACACACTCATGATAAAAAGGAGCCGATAATGTAATTTGAGATTGGTGCGGTAGTGCGATAATAACTCTCTAGTGGAATGAGCTATTATCGATGAACTTGAGTTGTGTGTTCGGGGCGAACATATGATACTTAAGCTCATCGGAAGGCCAAAACCAATTTCTCCTCTAGGTCCCTGTCATAGCCTCATTAAAGCCTCAAGTCCATCCAAATATAAGCCCATCTTGATGTCCAAGAAGGGAGCCGACCCAATGCTTGGTGACCAAGCAAGGGCCGGCCACATTATCCTCTTAAGGGGCCGGCCCCTTGCTTGGTACCCAAGCAAGAGGGGGCCGGCCATAATAATTCAAACAAGGAGGGGTGTTTTGAATTTTTAAAATCTTTTCTTTGTAGAAAACTACAAGTTTTAAAAGAGAGATTTTAAATTTAAAAACTTTCCTTATTTGAATTAGGCCACATGTTTTAAAAGAAGTTTAAAAGTTTTAAAACTTTCATTTTTTAACCATCCTCATAGTTTAAGAAAAAAAAGGAAGAGAAGTTTTAAAATTTAAATTTTCTATCACCATGTTAAAAAGGGGAAATTTTATAAGAGAAGTTTTAAATTTTAAAACATAGTTTTAATTTTTAAAACTTTCCTTTTTTAACTCCTACTTTAGAAAATTAGAAGAGAGCTTATAAAATTTTATAAGGGATTATAAAATTTTTACAAAAAATATTTTTTCTTTCTTGATGAGGTGGCCGACCTCCTTGCTTGGTGCCCAAGCAAGGGGCTGGCCAAAATAAATAATTATAAATCATCATCCAATTGATATTTGGTGATTGATTCAATCAAGAGAAAAGAAAAAGAAAAAATTAAAAGGGAAAAGGAAAACCATGAGGAAGATTTTAACTTTTGTAAAAAGTCTTTCCTTATTTGCCTTGGGCAAGTAATATAAAAGAAGGGGTGAGGAGGCCTCAATAGAAATTAATTCTTATTCTCTTGGTGGTGTCTCTCTAGGTGGCCGACCCTCCCTCTCCCCTCTTCTTTTCCCTTTTGCTCTCTTCTCCTTGGTGGTGGTAGTGGCCGGTTTTTAGAGGATGAGGAAGAAAGCTTTTGGGTGGTGTTCATCTTGGAGGATCGTCGCCCACACAACGTCCAAGGCAAGGCGAGGAATACGGCAGAAGATCTTGAGGTCATTAGTATACAAAGAGAAGGTATAACTAGTATTTTTCTTCCCCATCATACTAGTTATTTTTCTTTGTAAGAATTTCAAATACAAGAGACATTAGATCTAGTTTTTCGAATTTATTTTTCGAGTTTGTGTTTTCTTTATTTTTCGAATTTGTAATTCGATTGTTCTTTTTGGTTAACCTAGAGTTATTTAAGGAAATTAAATATTAGCTTTCCTTAAAAGGCTTTGTCTAGGCGGTGGTGGTTGCTCCCATATCTAAGAAGGTCATGTGCTTCGTCATGCAGTCCTGGAAGCTAATTTTGGAAATTAATATTTAATGAAATTAATAACATAAGTGGATTTGGATCAATAGTGTTAAGTTCCGCTTGCGATCCAAATCTAAACCATTAAGAATAGATAAGTTAAATTTGGAATCAATGATATTAAGTTCCATCTGCGATTCCTAATTTAACTTTTAAAGAACACAATAGGTTATTTAAGGAAAGGTTCGACACTTGTACAAAATTTTTGTACAGTGGAATCGGTACGATTTTCCTAGGACTAACCAACATCTCAAACATGTGAAGTCAGAGATGTTAGCTTAATCCAAAGCCCAAACATTGTTATTTCAGTTCATTTATCAATAATGCTTTTCACAAATGAAAAGATAGAAATATTTTGCTCTTAGCAGAAAAAAACCAAGATAACTAAATATAAATAATTGAACTAAATAGTAAACAACTATTTTTTCCGAATCATTTACAGAGGATGTCACAAACATCTAAATAACATCATAATCACACTTTGTTAGCCCAACTACTAATTTAGGATTGGATATGTGGGTTTCATCAAACCAACAAACTCTTTTTATACACAAAAGAAGAGAGGAAAAATATCAAGAGAGTTGAGTGAAGCTTGTGGAGCAAACTAAAGAATCCCTAGATCTCATAACACTCACTAAGATTGAACCCGTTACATAAGAAAGAAACATATCCATCAAAATTCAAAGAAAATAAACCAACCACACATACAAGTGAAGCTTGTTAGATAAGGACTGAAACTTAAAACTATTATTATATATACTTGTTTGATTCTGTAGAAAGGAGCAATGTGACTATCAAAACTTCCAATCCACAACCTAAAAAAACAAGAAATTAGTAAGAAATGAGTTAGGAGCATATACAAAACAAAACTTCCAATCCACAACATAAAAAAAATTACAAATCACGGTGAGAGCAGATTAGGGAGTCACGACGATGAGAATGGGTTTGGGAGGAGACAGGCAGAATCACGGCGTGTAGGCAGTGCTATGGAGGAATCATGGTGGTGACACGCGATGGAGGTCGGCGACTGCAGAGGTATGCGTTAGCGTGGGTGAAAGGAGCGGCGACAGTGAGAGCAGATTAGGGAGGAAAAAGGGAGAGGAGCGGCAACGACGAGAGTAGATTAGCGAGGAGAAAGGGAGAGGAGCGTCGATGAGAGAAGATTAGGGAGGAGTAAGGGAGAGAAGCAGCGACGACGAGAGCAGATTAGGGAAGAGAAAGGGAGAGGATCGGAGCGGCGCTTGAGCGTGGGTGAGCGGCGAGACAGCGAGAACAGAGAAGAAAAAGAGAAGAAGAAGAAAATCAATCGGCGTGTGAGGGAATTGTGAGGGGTTAGCGTTAGGTCAGGGCAAAAAAAAAAATGGCTTAATTATTAAGTAATTATTAGAATGGTATATGATGACATTGATGAAATTTGTCACTATATATTATCTAAAATGATATTTTTATATTTAAAATAATCCTTTTTGATAAATGTCATTAAAAAATACTTTTACTGACATTTAAAATTAAATGTCATGAAGAAAGTGTCGTAATAGGCTATATTTCTAGTAGTGTCACCAACGTCTCTGCCACATTGGAAGGCACCTTCATGAGGATTGACAGCGCCTTCACAACTGTGCTTAAGGCACATTCGAGTTCACTCAAGGCGCTTTCACGCTTTTTCATCCTAGGCACCTCAGGCACATTTGAGACACCTTAGGTCTCGAATGCGACAACTTCTCTACCGAAGCTTAAGGCACCTCCAAAGCCATTGGAGGTGTCTCGAGCACTATTCATTCGAGCAACCTTTTTCCCATGCTTGTTTGGTTGATGCTCAGGCTGTTCGAAATTGAGCTCACCTGAACCCAACTCCGGTCTTCTCTTTGAGCAGGCTTCCTCTCTGGCTTCTCGTTCCTCGGATTGTTGTGCGTGTCCTCGCTCCACTAGTATACTCTTCCATAGTTTATCGTCTCTCAGATGCACCGAGCCCGTCGATTCACTTCCCATGTCATCCTTCTCATCCGCTGTGTCTTTCGCTTGACTTTTTGTGTTCGTAAGCTCTTGCACATTTAGACACAAGACATAAAAAATAAACATGAAATAACTTAACTTGGTTGATCGTATCAAAATCAACCCAGGATACTTACAGTAACCACACTTTGTGCATTGAATGTGAGAATTTGGTTTTTTCATTTATTAATTTTTATTTTTTAAAATTGTAGGTGTTGGCAAAAATTCCAATGGACTATTATTTTAGGTCACTTTAATATTTTTTTTTGGTTGTACAATAAGTAAAGGAAAGCAACATGATTATGTTCATTTACATGATAGACACAAAGATATCATTAAACAGTCCACTTTTACTATTTTTTTTAGATATAAAGATATTAAGCAAATTGTGGATCTATTGGTGAATATATTCATAGTTGGAATTCAACGTCTCAAATGTTTTAGATTTTCAAGTGTTCCAGTTACTTTCACTAGAAAAGATGTGTCTCTATTGCTTGGTATTGTAGACAAAGGTGTTTAAGTTCCTATGAATTCAACTAATGCATACGGTGACCTCTTTCTTGCTCATTTCTTTTAAAAAAAGAACCTACTAGATCAAAAATTGAGTTGCTTAAAATATATTCCCATAGAATTAAAGTAAATGATGATGTTTTAGTATTTTGTAAATTATATATTTTGTATATATTTATTTGTGTGTTGTTTTCTTCTATTACATATAAGATTCCTATAAATATTCTAGATATTATTGATGATTTTGACAATCTAGGTAGATTCAATTGAGTTGTCAATTTGGTTTTTATATGGACGATCATTAGTATGTATGTAATACTTAGTATACGAAATAAGTTTGATTTTTGGCCCGGTGCACGAAGCTCCCGCCATACAGGGTTTCGGGGAAGGATCCATTGTACGCATCCTTACCCTACTTTTTTCCAGGAGGTTGTTTTTAGGATTCAAACCCGTGACCTTTTGGTCACATAGCAACAACTTTACCATTGCGCCAAGGCTCCTCTTCATTTCTAAGTTATTGTCAATTTCTAAATAATTTTTTTTTGATAAGTTATTGTTGAGCTAGTCCCTACTCCTTTTGAAAATATATTGGTTGAAAATCTTCCTTACCTCGATGATTTTCCGCATCCATTAGAGACATCATCATTACTTGCTATAAAAGCAAGTAACGATGATGGGTCTAGTAGCTAGCGTATGAGGTATTGTCATCATGAGGTCTAGGGTTCGAGTCTCGACAAAGCCGAGGTAAATGTCTCCCTCATGTGCTAGTCACTATTCCAAAGGCTAGTAGCAGCCCGTGATTTACCTCCTCCGTGTTGGCTCTGGAACGGCTTGGCGAGGGAGCTGGGGGCGAGTGTATTCGCCTAATGCCACCAAGATACCCTAGTAATAGTGAATGTCGTAACTACATTATTCATCAAAACTAAATCAAGGAGCTGATAATAAAAAATATTCAAATAAATAAAAGGGTAAAATAATTACTTAAACTTATAGAAGATAAAGGTATCCAGTCTGAATCAAGTAACCATGTAGTGGATCCTCATCTTGAACTAGTTGCTTCTAGAACTAAGACTAGGAGAGGATGTGACCGAAGTCACTATAATTATAAGGATGCTACTATTGATAGTCCTATATGCCTCAAGATGGTACCTTAGAGGAAGAGGAGTAACACAGAAATCTTCGCTCCTTCCATAAACATGACATGGAAAGGAGTACAATTGGTTGAGGTATCAAAAAGCAATGTTGAAAAAAATATAAAAGTAAAAGTTGTTTTGGAAGCGGAAGGGGGAAAGAAAAGAATTGATGTGGATAATTTTCAATAACAAAGAGTTAGTATCTCAATTTTTGAAGGTAATTCTAAAGAGATCAATAAGAAGGAAACAAGGGTCGTTAAGCTTAGCAAAAATGAGATTGGGAGTCATTGTTGTTAGATTGTATTTTCACATCAAGTATTTTGAGTATTTTGATTTTAATTACTAATTATATGTATTTTTTTTAATGATAGTATGCCAAGAAACAATTTAAGAATCCTAAGAAGAAAAAAATAAGATGAAGATGTTGTCTACTTGTTTTATACATTGAAAAAAAAATGAAAGTATGGTAGTTTCAAGCCCTCATTACATAATTATTTAATTATGTTACACGTTTAATAATTTACAATTGATTTTCCTTGGAGGCCTACTTTCAAATTTGTTTGGCATGATGCACCTTTTTGTTCAACTATGACTTCCTTCTTCTATAGTGCAAATGGTTCTATTTTTACAATCGGTGAGCTAATTGATATCTATTGTTCAATTCTATTTATGAGGGCCTCGTCTAGTAGGTCATATAACAAGTCTGTATATTCTTCATCTGGGTTCACTGTAAGGAACTAAAATTATCTAGTAATATATCATGATTGAATATGTTATATTAGTTGGTTAATTATATATTTATGCACAATTATAGTCAACATCAAAATGTTTGTGGAAGACTTCCACAACACTTCATAAAAATGGATATAGAAGACGGAGGAGTTAGGTATATTTTTATACCTATTACCAGTGATAGAATACACTTTTACTTATTGTCTATTGACACAAATACAATGACTTTTAACCATTATAACTCTCCAACATATAATTTTGAAGTAGTAGTGAGTATACAATATTTTTGTTTATGTTAGTATTTTAGTATAAATTAATAGTTATGTTAGTTTTTTTTCATTTATTCTTATAGGTATCTGAATTTTAAGAATATCCTCATGAGAAACTTAGTGCTATTCGTCTTTGTTTAGAATATTACCACCCTATTGTTGGTCCGGGTCGGCCGACTGGAGAGGGTTGATTTGCCTGAAACATTAAAATACCTTTCTCAATCTTTCAACTCAGGTTAGCAGCAATAGCATAAAGATAAAATTAAACAATAAGAAACTAAAGAAAGAGACACCAGAATTTACTTGATTACAACCTAGGTGGTTGTTAATCCAAGCCAAATGAAAGTTCTTAAAAAGTCTCCTTCACTGAAGGCAGAGAAACCTCTTACACTCGTTAACAGCTCAGACTATTGCTAGGAAATCAATACACAAGTTCTTGTTTCTTTCCTAGGTCCAGGGGGTTTTTTTTATAGCTCCTAGAAATCCTTATACGCAGACTGGAAGGCGCCTCCGGTTAGGCAGAGGATAAAACTTTATCCTTTCCGCTAACGACCGGATTGCCTGGTTGAAGGCAACTTCCATGGTTGGTTGAAGGTGCCTTCAGCCATTGAAGGCGCCTTCTGCCTGAAGGTCGCCGAGGCGCCTCTAACTCCTGTTGAAGGTGACTCTAGCAACTCCATAGTGTTGGGACCTTGACGTTCGCTAGAGGGGGGTGAATAGAGTCTCACCCAAATCGGTCGCTTCTTACTACACTTGTTAGTTACGCAGCGGAAATACAAACAAACAAGTAGAAAGCTAATCTAAATACAAGACAAGAAATGCAAACCAAGCTACATGATCATTTAACGTGGTTTGAAGATTAGGGCTCCTACTCCACGGCTGTCCGTAAGGTGGACGATCCCGATCCATTGGTAGATGACTCCTCAGCAAACTCCGGCTAGCTCACGTAGCTCCTTGTGGGTGGAGAAACCTCACCACAACTCTCACAAGAACACTTGAGATGCTAGGGCATAGGTAGACTACTAATAGGGGTTAACCACCTCTATTTCATCAACCTCAACCAAGCTCCCAAGTCTTGGTTATATAGGCCACGAGTTGGAAAATCCTGCCTACCAGTCGACTGCCCTCTGTGGAAATTCGACCGTTACAACCCAACGGCTCGATACCAGCCCTTTGTTCGCTCCCAGTCGACTGATGAAACCACCAGTCAACTACTACAGTACTGCTACAGTAAACCCTAATCCTTGGATTTAACCCTTGAGTACATTCACTCAGCACTCGTCCTCGCTCGACCAACCTAGACCTAGCCTTCTAGCCTCCTCCATCAACCTTGCATCTCTTGGATGTCTCCCATCCTTCACGTCTTACCTTCTGGAGCTTCCATCGACATTGTCATTATTGTCGGATCTTCCTTTGCCAAGAGGTCGCGCCTCCGGGACTTCATCCATTGCCAAGTCACACTTGGACTTACGTTGCCAAGACTACATGCTTGGACTTACACTGCCAAGACTCATCCTTGGACTTTCCTCCTTTGCCAAGTTCACACTTGGACTTTTCTTGTTGTACCTATATCCTACACATTCACAATGCATATCAAATACAATAATAAACCTAACTTAAACCTTTGCCCAAACATCAAAACTTAGGGTACCCAGATTGCTTCAACACATAGCTCCACTCTAGCTCTTCTGCTACTCCGTTTGCCTTGGTGATTTCGGCCGACTGAAATAAGGCTTACCCGAACCTAATTTCGGCATTCTCCTCGAGCAGGCTTCCGCTCCAGTTTCTCATACCTTGAACGTCGTGCTTGTCCTTCTCGTCTACCGGTGTATTCTTCTACAGCATCTCGACCCTCGGACATACTGAGTCCGTCGGCTCTCACCCGTGTCGTCCTTCTCGCTAGCCGCGTCTTCCGTTCGACTTCCTGTGCTTCTAAGCTCTTGCACACTTAGACATAGGGATCAGAACATAACAAGACCTAGACTAACTTAGTTAATCACACCAAAAATAACATTAGGGTTTCAACACCTATTGACAAGTAAGTCTATGTTACATGTTACAATTGATTGTTCCTAACAAGAAGTCAACTAAATAAACAAAAAACTATATTAATGTGCAATTTTGAAAAATTTTTAATACTAAATATCTTATGTTATTTACAACAATAATTGTAGCTTTTTTGCAATGCAATACATTAGATATCTGATATATGATCTAAATATAGATTTCAAACAAGCAAGAATAATTAAAAAAATAGAATGGATGTATCAATATCAATTTTGAGGGGGCATCTTCTCAAAAATTTTAGTTTAATTATTCATCTTGTTGTAACAAAAAGAGTTTGGTAGGGATTGTAACTGTGAATTTATGTATGTATGTGACTTATATATTTTTAGTAATTAGATATTTACTGCACAGTTGAAATGATATAGCAGAGTTATGGTTATAGCAGTCCTGTGCTAGTCATATGATGTATTGGTAATTGTCGTAATAACTGTATTATTAATTATATTATGGTTGTTTATTATTACTTTTATTAAATGTTTATTTAACAGTGTTATGTATGAATTTATTTATAGTAAATTGTTACAATTTTTTTTAATATCATGTCGAACAAAATACAATATATCAATTGTCACTTTGGCACTATTATTTGACAATTAACACCACTATTATTCTGATCATTGAACAATAGCATGATAAACTTTTGATCTTTGAAAATTAACAACACAGTATTATTATTTATCCAAAAAAATGATGATCTTTAAAACTAGCACCAAAATGGTCTTGATTCTCCATACCAGCACTGCTATATTGTGATCTTTCCAACACAGTGGCATCGGTGTTTGAACAACAACACCAAATAGCTTATGAATTCTCTAAACCAGCGCCACCATTTTGTGATTTCACCAACTCAATGGTGCCAGTCTTTGAGCAACAACACCAAAAAAGTTCTGATTTTGTGCCAATTAGCACGAACTCGTGACTTCTTGTGAGGGTCTCAGAATTAGGTGTACATGCCTTATATACCTTCTCCACATTCCTCTCTTTATATCCTGTGTCCATTTTTCAGAAATCTAAATCTCCTAGGTTCGTCAATGAGTTTCTATCAAAATTTATTGATGGACTTAGCAAGCTCTGATTAAACCGTTTGCAAGTTTGGTCGATTTCTACAATGCCCTAGACTCCAAATAAGTCCTGAGTTATTAGCTTGAAAACATTTCCAACATTGCTCAAATGGTTTTTAGGATGCATTTGGTTGGGGTTATTGTCAATAATCTTGGTTATCGACCCAAGGTTATGCTGTTTAACTCCTTTTGATTTAGGTAATGGGCAATTCCCTGATGCATTCCCAGTGCATCAACAAACATCAGTAAAAGGGGAATAGAATCCGAAATGGGATTACCTCAGAATTATAAGATTTTTCTTGATTCCAAGGTTAATGAGAATCCAACCTCAGTCGTTCGTTCGTCGGCCATGAGCAGCGACCGATCGTCGTAGCGAGAGCGAATAGCAGTAGATCATTCCTTCATCGCAGGGAGGACGAGTAGCGGTTGGTCCTCCAATGGCAAGCAGCGGCTGGTCATCGCAGTTAAGGCGAGCAACGGCCGGTCGTCCCATGGCTAGCAACAGTTGATCGTCTCATGGAGTGAGCATGAGCAATAAATGTTGTCGTCATTCCTTTTGTGCAGAAGGCTCGCCGGATGTGGCGGCGGCTCATCAGTCCCATGAACAAGACGATCGACAAGTGGGGACGGATGTTGCAGGCGCACAATCGCCGTTGCGAGAGACGACGGTAGGGACGGTAGGTTCACAATCACATGCATGAGGTGACTGTGATTTTGGTTAACTTTGGGTTTTTTACGGTAGAGACGACGGTAGATCTAATCTAAAGCCTAGTAAAATTATTCTCCAAAAATTCTAAAATATTATCTAAATCTATTTATTTATATATTCATCATCATCATCATTATTATTATTATATATTTTTTAGTTTATTTTCACTCTTATAAACTTATTATTATCTAGGTTATAATTAAAACTTTCACATAAATAAGTTTTTATTCCATTAGATTATTTTTTATTTTCCATAATCTGATTATGTGATTACCTAGTAATCACAAAGCCAAAATTATATATAATAACCCTGAACCAAATGCACACTTAAAGTTTTAGACTTTGATTCTAATCTTTGAATAATAGCTCCACAGTTGTGTTGATCCTTGAAAACCACCACCACTATTTGTGAGATTAATATAACATATTGGTTCTGATATTTGAATAATAGCACATATTGATCATTGAAAAACAAAACTACCATTTTGTTTTTTATCATAAACAATGTTTCTATTATTTCAAACATAGTACTAGTGTTTTAAAAAATTTCATTATGCAAGTCAATTGGCACATACCTATAACTTCTATAGAACACTCAAAACAAAGGTTGAATATCATATCTATCTATTCCAAACTCAACTCTTCCATTCCATGACTATTTTTTAGAAATTCAAATCCTCTAAGTCCATCAATGGATTTCAGTCAAAACTCATTGATCAACATAGCAAGCTCGGATTCAACCCATTCCAAGTCAGGTAGGTTTTTTGCAGTGCCCCAGAGTCCAAATGTAACTTGAGTTATTAAAGTTTAGCTTGTAGGCAATACCAGTAGTGCTCAAATGATTTTTAAAGTTTCAAACTTTGTGTCAATTGGAACGGATCCATAAGTTCGTTTATGAGGCTTAAAACTAGGTTTCCACATCATAACAACCATCTCTACACTACCTTCTTCTAATACATGTCCATTTTTCAAAAATCCAAAATTTGTAGGTACATCAATGAGTTTCAGTCAAAATTCATTGATAGACTTAACAAGCTCTTATTGTACTCATTCCAAGTACGATAGGTTTTGACAGTCCCCGATCTAAATGCGCCCTAACTTATCAGCTTAAAGACATTCTTAGCAATGCTCAAATAGTTTTTAAAGTTTCAAACTTTGTTTCTAACCTTTAAATAACAACATCAGAATGGCGTTGATCCTTGGAAATCAACACCACCATTTTAGTATTTATAATAAACAATAGTTTTGTTCTTTTGAACTCAACACTAGTGTTTTAAAAAATTATATCATGCATCTCAATTGGCATAGATTCATAACTTCTTGTAAGGGCCTAGAACTAGGCTTGCACACCATATATATCTTTTCCACATTCAACTCTTCCATTCCATGACTATTTTTCAGAAATCTAAATCCCCTAAGTTCAGTAATAAGTTTTGGTTAAAACTCATTGATGAACTTAGCAAACTACAATTGACGACATTCCAAGTTCGGTAGGTTTCTGTAATTTTTTTAGAGTCCAAATGTGCTCGAAGTTATCAGTTTGAAGACATTCCCAACATTGCTCAAAATATTTTAAAAGTTTCAGACTTCAATTTTGATCTTCAAATAACATCATCGTAATGGTGCTGATCATTGGAAACCAGTACTATCATTTTGTTAATTATTGTAAACATTGGTTCTGTTCTTTCAAATGCAACACCAGTGTTTTAAAAAATTTCATCATGCATGCCAATTAGCATGGACCAATAACTCTTGCAGAGGTATTAGAACTAGGGTTGCACACCATATATATCTTCTTCACTCTCAACTCTTCCATTTCAGGGTCATTTTTCACAAATTCAAATCTCTTAGCTTCATCATTGTGTTTCTATCAAAACCTATTGATGGACTTAGTAAGTTCCGAGTGGATCCATTCCAAGTCCGGTAGGTTTCTGTAGTTCCTTAAAGTCTAAATATGCCCTAAGTTATCATCCTGAAGATATTCCCAATAGTGCTCAAATGGTTTTTAAAGTTTTAGACTTCGGTCTTCGAATAACAATACCACAATGATGCTGATCCTTAGAAACCAACATCATCCCTTTGTAAGATCAACAGAACATATTGGTTCTGATCTTCGAATAACGACATTTCAATGATGTTGATCCTTAAAAACCAACATCGTCATTTTGTGAGATCAATAGAATATATTGGTTCTAATCTTCAAATAGAACCATCACAATGGTGGTGATCCTTGGAAACCATCACCACCTATTTTGTGAGATCAATGGAACATATTGGTTATGATCTTCCAATAATAGTCCCACAATAGTGTTGATCCTTGGAAACCAACACAACCATTTTGTTATTTATCATTTACTAAAGTGACTCCCAGGACATAGTTGAGTTGACTACTGTTGGATAAATATTGCTACAATGGACAAGGGGTTGAATCTTGGTAAAGCTGAGAAAAATACTTTCCCCATAGTGGCCAACTGTAACTTCCCGATTTATCTCCTCACATATAATCGTGGAACTGATTGTGTGGGGTAGCGGTGTGACAGATTCAACCCTTATTGTTACAATGTTTTTACTAAAGTGTGTATAAGCTTGCTGCATATTAAACAAATACATTATTATATTTAAAACAAAGCATGCCTAAATCATATCAGTGGTCATGTTAATTTAGGGTTACCTCCAAAATTTTGCTCTTTAACTCATCAAACACTTCAATTGGATTCTGTGAGGAGGTAGTCTTATTTTTTCAATAAACACTGACTCGTCCTTTCCTTTTTCATTGACATTCAAATCAGACTCATAGCCTAGAAAACTAATTGATTTTTTACTCTCCTTTTTTTGGAACCCTATCAAACCATAAATGGGTAGTTCCTGTAGGGTGCATTATACCATAGGAGATGCTCTTTTTGGTACAAACCTTCCTCCTAGTGTATGTAGTATCCTGTTATGTTTGTGTCGTGCTTAGAGGCTCCCACCAACAATACTAAGTTGGCCATATATAAAGGTGATAGTAATGCAAATATGTGTAACTTTATAACTGATTTTGCAATGAATGAGTTGCTCCTACTACAAAATGGTCAAATTGACCTTGCTTAGATCCCAAACTATCATCATTCTACTTCTTTGCATACGCAATGTGTCATGCTCAGTTCTAAAATGATGAAACCTAAGCTTCAACAGTTTGTGATACGCTTCATGCTTGAGTTTGGTTTCCAAAAGTCCCAATATTGCAATTCCTTGCTTTCTAAGGAGACCCTCTAATAGGAATGATAATTTCTTTTGAACCCTATAGAGGATCTGATATCTGACCCGAATGAAGTAGAGCATGAAGAGATTTTTTTTAGACTTGATTAAACAATCGGGTAATCAGTATGAAGATTTTTGGGTTCAAATCTAGAGACAGGTTTAGTAGAATTCTACCCATACCTAACCCGAATACCCAATCATATATATATATATATATATATGTGTGTGTGTGTGTGTGTGTGTGTGTGATGCGGTGATGAGGGGCCCACCCCGTGAAGGGTTACGGCCACGGTGTAGGTCAAAGTCAAGGATAACAAACGGCCTATATCCTCGGCCGTTCAGTAGCCCACTCGCCCGACTAGGATAAAGAAGACCCGATCCAACATCAGTACAGCTCGGGAACACACCGAGCATCCGACGCTCAGAAAAGCAAGTATCCGCAAAGGCGAGCCAAGCAACAACCCATTTGGCCTTACATCAATCCTCGAAATCAGCGGAGCAGAGTGACGACCGAGCAGACTACATTCAGACACATCGATATTATGGCCAAGCAGTTTCCGGTCTCGGCTAGGGAGCAGATCTATCAGGCAAGCACTAATCCCATTCGACACATCAGTGGAACAAAGGATAGTGGAATGTTGGTCGAGCGTCTATTTCGCTCGGCCCAATAACAGACAAAAGGAGTATCTGTCAGTATCCTTTTGGGAGCCAGTGCCGCCGATAGACGACATGGTCAGCGGCTTGGTCAGGCAGAGGATCGTACGGCGGAAGCTTCTATCGTCACGTTAGAGAT
This sequence comes from Zingiber officinale, assembly GCF_018446385.1. Classification (NCBI taxonomy): domain Eukaryota; kingdom Viridiplantae; phylum Streptophyta; class Magnoliopsida; order Zingiberales; family Zingiberaceae; genus Zingiber; species Zingiber officinale. The sequence continues at coordinate 111,999,021 of NC_055999.1, read as the reverse complement.
ATGCTCGGCTCGTTAAGGTATTGTGTTAGAGACACTTTCCTGACACATCTTTTAATGGAAATCGTGGAGAAGTGCACACACCTTGGGAAGCATGCACGCATGCTACAGGAACCCTATATAAAGGGGGGCCCAAGGTTCAACGGAGGTATGCGAGAATCCACTGTTGCTGCTACTGTTAGTTACTTTGCTTTGCTTCCACACATCGTCAGTGGCTGACTTGAGCGTCGGAGGGCCAACGTTGGAGACCCCTTCCCTGGCTCGGCACTGACGTAGTTGTGATTGCAGGGTCGCGCGGAGTCAACACACGGTCAGCCGGAGCGCCACATTCCCAGCTTCCGTCGCCTCGACTATCGGACAAGATCATATTTGACGTCGTCTGTGGGAACACAACCTGCATCCGAGCTGAGAGGATGGAAGACGCTGGACGACTTCACACAGTGACACTCACCCAAGAAGAGCTCGACCTGCTCGTGCAAGCCCAAGCGCAGAAAATAGTCAAGCAACAACAATGAAGGCGCCAGCCGATCGGCAAGCACAGCAAGCAACGTCCGCAGCAGGAGGCCAAGCAGCACAGGAGGATCGCCCGGAGCAACTCTCTATCTGGGGGCAGAATAGATTGCCAATTGGCACAGATAGAGAGGCGCCACCCGTGCCCATACCTTTACATCGGGCACTGTTCCAAACACCCTCGGGGATAGCCCATGCCAACCAAGAGTGGGGATCTTCTTCGAACGAAGCGCACGTTTGGGACGCACGGAAGGGCAAGGCTCCTCGAGGCAACGCATCTCCCGAGCGGATCAACCGCCAGTTCTCCGAAGACATATTACGAGATCCTCTCCCTAGGCACTACACTCCACTGGCGATCGGGTTCTACAACGGGTCGACCGATCCAGATGATCATCTGGATAGGTTCGATAATGAAGCCACACTCCACCAGTACACAGATGGAGTGAAATGTCGAGTCTTCCTCACCACATTTTCCGGCTCGGCGCAACGCTGGTTCAGGAGGCTTCCGGACGACTCAATATGTAGCTTCAAGGACTTCCGAACGGCTTTCCTACACCACTTTACCAGCAATCGACGCTACCAAAAGACAAGCGTCATCCTTTTCTCCGTGAAGCAAGGATCCAAGGAGACGCTCAGAGGCTGCATTCAGCATTTCAATCAGATAGTCATGGATATCCCTTCGGTCTCATCTGAGACCATGATGAATGCCTTCACACAGGGGCTCGTCGAGGGGGACTTCTTCTGATCGCTCATTAGGAAGCCGCCCCGGGACTACGACAACATGCTCAAGAAAGCTAACGAGTACATCAATGTGGAAGAAGCCCAGACAGCCAGAAGAAAGGAGGCGCCGACCGAGCCCTCTGTCCTGACCGAGCATCGACCATCAGGCAACCACCAGCTGCCTAGGGGGCCAAGGGCTGAAGGAGCACAACCGCACTCAGAAACCAGAGCACACACCGTCCAGCATGTGGCATCCGGACGACCGAAGGTGTCAAAAGGAAAGGTATGGACACATATGTTCTGCTCTTTCCACTAGTCGGCATCGCATAATATGTGTGATGCCGTGACCTAATGTTGATCGCCAGCCGACCGGCTCCCAAGGGGTACCGCCGCCGAACCCCCTCTCCTGATCGACGACATAGACACCAGTCCACCGGTCATCAAGGAGACGCAAGAAGGTCGCCGGAACAGTACCAACATCAACAACAAAGGGAGAGTGCCAATCCTTCCCGAGGTTTGAACGATCGGAATCAACCCTTCGCTCGGGAGGAAGAAAACAGAAGCAATACCGCCCGGGGAGAAATAAGCATCATCGTCGGCGGACCGACTAGCGGCAACTCCAATAGAGCCCGGAAGTCGTATGCGCGACGATTGGAGATCCGTGCAGTAGGATGCAATCAGGAGAAGGCGAATAGGCCCGATATTAGCTTCGGACCCCGGGACTTGGAGGGAGTCGAGATCCCTCACGATGACACCTTGATTATCCGAGCGGTGATCACTCATTATACCATTCACCGTAGCTTTGTTGATACAGGAAGCTCGGTGAACATAATTTTCAAGAAGGCGTTCAATCAGCTGCAGATCGACCGAGGCGAACTGCTACCTATGACCCGCTGTACGGATTCACCGACAATGAAGTTTTTTTGATTGGCCAAACAAGCTAAGATTGGCTATTTCACTCGGAGAGGAGCCACTCAGGAGGATTAGGACCACGAACTTCATCGTGGTGGACGCCCCCTCAGCCTACAACGTCATCCTAGGGTGACCGACCCTCAACGAGTTCAGGGCAGTAGTCTCTACCTACTGCCAGAAAATTAAGTTCCCGGTTGATGACCAGGTTGGAAAAGTCCAGGGCGACCAACTTGCCGCTGGCGTTGCTACATAGAGATGGTCAAGACCGAGGCCAAAGTCGCTCGGAAGAATCCGCGACTCGAGGTAAACACTATTACTGAGAAACCTCCTGCCCTCGTGTACGAAGAAAAAGAGGAAGTCCAGATCGATCCTAGCCGAGCGGAGGCCACTACTTTCATGGCTGCCAACTTAGAGGCCAAGCAGAAGACAGAATTGGTCGCTTGTCTCCAGCGGAACCATGATGTGTTGTATGGTCAACGCATGAGCTGCACGACATCTCCCCAAGCGTAGCTCAGCATGAGCTACATGTCCGACTGGACGCTCGTCCAATAAAGCAACGCAAAAGGGATTTCAGTGCCGAGCAGAACCTGATAATCTGGGTGGAGGTAGAAAAGCTGTTGCAAGCCAGACACGTGAGAGAAGTTTAGTTCCCAAGCTGGCTCGCCAACGTCGTCCTCGTCTCCAAATCGGGCAACAAATGGCGGGTTTGCATCGACTTCCATGACCTGAACAAGGCATGCCTGAATGACTTCTACCCGCTACCTCGTATCGACCAGATGGTGGACTCCATTGTGGGATGCGAGCTGATTTGCATGCTAGATACCTACCAGGGTTATCATCAAGTGTCACTCGCCAGCGAAGATAAGAAAAGGTCAGCTTCATTACGACCGATGATACGTACTGCTACAACATCATGCGTTCGGACTCAAGAATGTCTGAGCCACTTATCAAAGATTGGTGAACAAAGTGTTCTGACGGCAGATCGGACATAACATGGACATATACGTAGATGATATCCTAATAAAATCCCTCCGAGCTGCTGACCTATATGCAGATATTGAGGAGATCTGCCGGACACTCAGTGTTAGAACTTTCGAGCCACAAAAACCGCTTGTTGCGTTGCGAAAACCCCGAAGTTCTTGCCACGGATCCGTGTGAAGATAAAAATTAACATATACATAGTTTTCTCCTAGATCTACACTAGATCTACATGGTAGAGATTATACCTTTGTAGCGAAGCCCTTCGCTTAGCCCGCTCGTCCAAAAGGTGTCGGATCTCGAAGAGTGTCAAGTGAACACTCCTCTACAAGTATCCACACGGACAAAAGGTGGAGAAAAACCACTTAGAGTGTGCTAGCACTCTTGGGTGGCTCGACAATGGAGGAGAGGGAGAGATGAGAAGAGAGGAGGAAGAAGATGATATCTTGAATGAGCACTTGATTACTTCACATAAAGTGGCCGACCACTTTTCTAGAGATTTTATACCTCCATGTAATACCAAGAGTCATGGCTCTTGGTCTCCCTCATGAGGTGGCACACAATTATGTGGCCATGATGATGTGGAACACCATCATTGGCCGGCCCATGCCAAGTGTACATTGAGGTGGCATTTGGTCAAGTCAAACTTGACCCTTCATCTTCCCTCTCAAGTCAAGTCAAACTTGACCCATTTATCTCCCATGGTTGATCAAATCTAACCATTGATTCAAGTCAATTTGATTTAATGAATCTCTATTCATTGAATTAAATTGATTCAATGAGTCATAATTTAAATTAGACTCATTCAACATATGAATCAAATTGAGTCCAAATCAATTAGTCTAATTTGGATTACTCTTAATCCAATTTGGTTCATCATATGAACCTAATCCTCTTGGTCCATCATATGAACCTAATCTCTATCTAATTGCCCTTTGTGTGTGACCCTATAGGTTCTTGTAACGTTGGCAATGCTCCTAAACTCATTTAGAAACATAAGTAATGAGCGGTATCTAGCAACACATCATTACTACCCAAGTTACAAGAATGTTGAGATCCAACATCACCTTTGTGACTACTAATTGTGACTCTCACAATATATGATAATGTCATTCTATCCTTGACATCTAAATTGATCAACTGAGGCATAGATTGTGTCATCCTCTAATCAATTTATATCTCGAACTCCAAGTAGACTCACTCTAATCAAATGAGCTCAATATCTCATATTGACTCATTTGAGTATGTCCATGCACTTAGTGGTCTCACTCTATCAAGAATCATGATGTCACTCCCCTCATATAGGAGGGATAGATCCCATTTACATCACTCACATCCCTCCGCATAATTTGTTACATACCCAGTAATCGCCTTTATAGTCCACCCAATTACGGGTGGCGTTTGACGAAGCCAAAGTATGCAACTCCTTATGTAGGGAACCATGGTGACTTCAGGTCCAAGGACTCATAGTCATATTAATAATCACATGAGAAAGTATATGACACTCATATAACGATCCATGATACTTTCTTATGGCGGGTCATTCAGTATACATTCTCCAATGCATACCCATGTGTCAACTTGATATCTCTATATCCATGACTTGTGAGATCAAGTCATCGAGTTGACCTACATGCTAGTCTCAGCGCATTAACATTGCCCCTGAATGTTAATACTTGACTAGGAATGATTAAGAGTAGTGTTCTCTATATCATCTCACTATCGATTCAACCTATCGATTGATATAGATAAGAACCTTCTACTCAAGGACGCTAGCTATTACACTTAGTTATTTGACACCAATACAAGTAAGTATAATAACCATAAAGAAATGCCTTTATAAGTATATAGGAATATGATACATCGAGTCCATACAACAATCATCATATGATTGGCTCTAGGGCTCTAACTAACAATCTCCCACTAGCACTAGTGCCAATCAGTGTAGGCTCTAAGGTCCAATGACCTAATTGACCATCATGCTTTCTTTGTGCCAAAGCCTTAGTCAAGGGATCAGCGACGTTAGCTTCTATGGGTACTCAGCATATCTTCACATCTCCTCTATCGATGATCTCTCGAATGAGATGGAAGCACCGTAGTATGTGTTTGGTCCGCTGGTGTGAGCGAGGTTCCTTAGCCTGTGCAATTGCTCCATTGTTGTCACAAAAGAGCTCTATAGGATCGTGTAAAATACTGAAAATTAGCGAATAATGATAAGGGATTTTTCCGAAATTTTTGGAAATTTTTCGGGAATTTTTCTGAGCTCGTATGGACAAGTTAACAGGGATAAAAACAGGGCCCCGGGAAGGCCTGTTTAGTCAACCCTGATTTAATGAGGAAAAGTTTATTTTCTTTTTATTTTTATTTTTCTTTTTCCTTGTTTTTCTCCCGCGTGCTTCCCTTTTTCTTCCCCTGCCGAACCCGACGCTTTGCCCTAAACCTCCTCGCGGCCTCCTTCTCCACACCAGCGGCGTCGATTCCACAGCCCTAGCGCCAGCGCCGCTGCTTTTCTTCTTCTCCACTTCTCATCTTCTCCGAGCCGATCTCCTCTTCCCACTGCTGCCAGCGACAGCAACCGCCTATGTACAGCGTCGCTCGTCCGTGTGTGCCGACGCCGAAGCCCTCTGCCTCTTAACCTCTGCCGCCGGCGACGCGAGGCCTCTTTTCCTCTCTTCTCCCAAGCGCCGACAGCCGTACCCTAGATCCACCGCCGGCCACAGGAACCCCGGAGCTGATCGCTCCTCTTCTCGCCGGCACCTGAGTACCACTGCCGGTGTTTCCCCTGTGCCCTAGCTTTCGGTTCACAGCCACTGCCCTTTCCTCGCACCCTCTGCCTTGTGCGCCGTTGCCCTTGTTGGAGTTGTGCTCTAGATCGTCGGAGGCCGAGAGCTGGAGTAAGTGACAGCGAGCAGTAGTAATCCGGCGATATGATTAAAGGTAAGGGCTTAGGGTTTAGTTTCCGAGTTTGTGCTATGTTTCTTGTCCTACCGTGAGCAGCCCTTGTATAGGGTGGAGGTTATGTTAACTAGGGATGGAGGTTTCTAATTGTAGATTCATTGTGCTGGTGGTGTTCAGGTTTCCAGCAGCAACTATTCCTTCCGGCAGCACTATCCCTAGTTGTGGATTAACATTTGTACTGTGAGAATTAAGGTAAGGTGTAGGGCATTTGATACATGCTTATCATGGTTGATCATGTTTTAGATTAATGTGTAATTGGATTTTAGGTTTTGGATTAATTAGAATCGATTGAGGAGTTAGGTGATCCAATTAGGGTTTATGATTGGATCTGGATTTATGTTAGCTTCTCGAGGATTTGATTTAGCTAATTAATTTGTATTTAATTAGCTAAATCTGTATATCATGTATTACAGGACTTTGATTCGAGACGGTGTTTCAACGAGGATTTATTCGGATACGATCTTCTCATTGGAGGCGGGTACCTCTTGACTTATCTTTTATGATATTGTCATTGGATATGCATAGTATTTTATAACTACATGCAATGAACATGTTTGCCTTTGGTATGTCACTGTTTGATATCCGTAGCATGTTAGGTTTGTCACTTGTGATGTATCCATGCTTATATCTCGTGATTTGTTGCCATGATTATCTTGTTACCATGAGTATCTTAGTTTCTAGAGTGACATACCATGCTTACTGAGGTTAGGACTAGGATTTGGATTGTTGTTTCTGGCCTGTGTATCTAGATTATCTGATACTTAGGTTTTTGTGCCATATCAGATTTGTATACTTCTATTTGTATATCATATCTGATTCGGGTGTTTAGACCCTGATTCTTTTATCTGTGTATATTGTTGGTACATATGCTATGGAAGAGGGATATGATTTGGGTCTAGGTTGTTATACCTTAGAGGACTTGTATACCCTAGATCCGTGGATTTGGCTTACTGATATTGTGGTACCCATATTATGTATATATGGATTTTTCTATGCTGATCAGGATATTCCATACTTATTATGTTCAGGACATAGGTTTTTTTGATATTCTATCTGACCTGTGTACTCTAGATCTTGGTATGTGACCATTGATTTTACCGTACTCATTTTATACATATGGATATGGTTATGTTGATCAGTTTATGACCCTGCTTAGTGTCATGCATCATGATTGCATGCTGCGCGATTGTCGGCTCTACTATGGTTGAGCACATCGCCAGTTACATGTACTGCACACACCACCACTCATGGATTAGTGGTATATCAGACAGGTGTGTGGCGGTTCTGCTGTTTGGCTCCGTTGGTCTGAGGACTCAGCGTGGTAGCCGGCAGACAGTTCCGCTCTGTTTGGCTCCGCTGGCATTTAGTGTAGCAGCGTAGTAGCCGGCAGACGGTGGACTCTGTTTGGCTCCGTTGGTCAGGTGACTCAGCGTGGTAGCCGGCAGAGATTTCCTCCCCGTCATCGTGTACCGGGAGATGAGAGCATTGAGCTCCCCCATTTATGATTTGGGGTCACAGGACAGGAGTACTCCGACAGCATCAGGAGCAGTGACGACAGAGTGCACGGTTGTCATAGCCCTACCCACTCGGTCTCGCCATTTGTGTGTGAGAGGACTGACTGGCGTCAGGGGTGACCAGGACGCATCATTAGCATCATATGCATTGATGTATTTTGTATTATTGTGATTGTGTTTGCTGCATTTGGTTGCTGCATTTTGGTTGGATGCATACTTTTGACCTGCATACAGGATTATTGACACTTTCGGTTTGACGACCCTTTTATCTGGATAGGAGTTCCTGGTGAGTACAGTTTCCTCAGTTACCTTTCAGTTTTGCATATTCCCTATATATGATTAGGAAGCTGTATTCCATGTTTGTTGCTGTTAGATATATCTTACTACTCATGTCCATTGGTATTCGCTGAGTTGTTGAACTCACCCCCGTTGATACTATCTTCTTCGTGTACCGTGTTATTTATGGTGTCGCTTGGAGCATCCTGTCTGCTGGTCCCCACGTCACATCAGAGGACTTATCGGTTTCACGTATGTTTTGTTTGTTTTATATATCAGTTTGTTTAGCTCTGTACTCTGGTTTTATTTTTGGAGTGTTGACGTTGTTATGTGGTATTTTGTATTTATGTTATTGGTTGTGTAAGTCTAGCCGGCTAGCAGTCTTTGTGTTTTGGTTTTGTTCCAGCCGAGTGGGCTGATGCTTTATTTTTAACTGCGTGGTTGTGTCAGCCAGAGGCTGAATTTGATATTAACTGCGTGGTGTTTGTTTTCTTTTATTATGTGGCTGAGGTATATAGTGCTTGTAGAAAAGTTTCAGATTGTCCGTCGTACAGGGGAGATGCTGCCGAAATTTCTTCGGACAGAGACTCCTCCGGGGCGTGACAATTTAGTGGTATCAGAGCAGGTATACGATACTTGCTATATGTTTTGGATTTTCGAGATGTATCTGATATCAATTTATTTGGTATCAGAGATCGACTTACGAGTTTTATTTCCGGTGTTTCGGATTTCGTGTTTTGGTCTTCTCGATGTGACTTTTCGGATTTTGGGACCTGGCAGCGGCAGGACATCTCCAAGCTGTAGGAGGTATGTTGGTATATGTTATCCTATCTTTTTGGTTAGTTTATGCCCTGTTCATTATTACAGTCTATGGCATGTATTAGCACTCTTTACTAGTGCTTGTCTGGTTGTTGTAGCATATATTATATGTGATGGGTTATCCACTGATCTTGATTGACCTTAATAGAGATTAAGGATTATAGGCTTTGGTGATTTTACATATTATACCCTAGTAGCTTTAGCTTCTGTTACTACTATTTGGTTAGCAGATTGAGGCAAATACCAGCCTCTTTATTAGTTATGTAGTGGATAATATTTACCTATTTATGTTGACCTAGCCAGTAGTATATCATGTTATCTTAGTAATTTCATCAGTAAATATTGATTTACTCTTGTTAGATCAGTCAGTAGGAGTCTGATTTACACTTATTGATTTGGGTAGTCGTATATTGATATACCTTAGTTGCTTGTGGAGGATCAAGGTATTCTTGATTAGTTAGAAGATGATTGATTTAGTTTTGTTGGTTTGATCAGTAGAGGACAATTATACTCTATTTTTAGAGGCTCGAATCTTTTGATTTTTCGTACTTAGTTGGATATTATGAGCACATTGGAGTACATGACTGTTACTGACGTGGGAAAAGACTGAATTAGTAGTATACCATTGTCGATTTATGTCAGTCTATAGAGGATCGGTGTATCCTATTCCATGGGTACTGTAATTTTAGACTGTATGTACCTAATTGGATAACTTAGAAGATGACATAGGGTTTGTGTGATAGATTGGATTAAATATGCTGATTATGCATATCTATGAAGTGTACATATGATTGTTATGAGTTGAAGGAGTTCTATGATGGATAGTTCATTTGTGAATAGTGTGGGTATTTCCATCTAGATATGGTTATTGTAGGTTCCTTGTGGATTATAGTTATTTAGTTAGCTGTTCGTGTCTGATTGACATATTGGAGGTATCTTATCGATTTAAATCTGTGTCGTGGTATGTGCACATGGGTGTGAGTGTCATGTTGGAAGTATCTTGTCGACTACATCAGTGTTGTGATATGCACATATGTGTTTGGTGTGGTATCTGAGGTTTCTTGTTGATTATGTGTGATTTGTGAGTGCACCTGGGTTTAGTATGCCTTATCGGAAGTATATGTTGATTATACTCTTGGCATATGTGTATATTTGTCATGTGAGTGTTGTTTGAGGGGTACTGTTGATTTTACCTACGATGATATGTGCACACGGGTTCAGTATGTATTGTTGGAGGTATCACGATGGTTTATACCTTTATATTGTGAGTATGTGTGGTGTGTACAAATTGGAGGATTATGTCGATCATACATATGTTGTGTGAACACGTGCGCCAGGTGTATTGTTGGTAGCATCATGATGATTCTACTTATGTTGAATGCAGAATGTGGAGTGTCTGTATTATGTCATTTGTTGGATTACCCTGTAAACCCATATTCTTATCAGTGGGTGATTACTACGATGTTGATAGATTTGACGATGAGTTTGATGTGATTGCTGGATTGTTATACCTTTGGCTGGCCACAGTGATATGTGGTTGAGTGATCTCGTGCAGCCTCTAGTTGGATAGTTAGGTGCCTTGGACATTTATTGATCGTTTGTGGTGGAGCGGAGCTCCCACATATTATTGTTGGTTTGTGATAGAGCGTTGCTCTTACATATTTTGGATTATTGTGGTGGAGCGTTACTCCCACTTATTACGGATTGTTTGTGGTGGAGCGTTGCTCCCACATATGTGGTATTTCGTGTGATGGAGCGTTGCTCTCACACTGGAGGATCTATTCTATGGTGATATGTTATTAGTTGGTGATCAGATCTATTTATTGTTGAGGATCTTATGGTTAGGAATGTCTATGATATGGACATTGTGTGTCTGGGTTTTACTATTAGGGCTTGCGAAGCCTTAGATGTTATCAGGGACTCGATGATTTGGGTATCCCTAGAATGTTTGGATCGGTTTCCATTGTCTTTATTGACGATGTTGTGATTTATTACGGATCTGAGGTGATGTCACGTACACTACCTTTGCATAGATCTAAAGATGTTTCGACGAGAACATGTATATGTGATTATCTGTAGTACTGATTTGGTTGTCTTCTGTGTGATGTTTTAGACACACGGTCACCAGTAGGAGTATACCGTGGTTCCACAAGAGATCGAGGTTGTTACCGTTGGGAGTAGACGGAGTCTATAGAAGAGGCTCGCAACTTCCTTTGTTTGGCTCGATAATTCCGGAGATACGTTGAGGGTTTCTCACGGATTGATATGTTACTTTCACGCCTGATCATGAAAGGCGTGAAGTTTATTTGGACTGTGGAATGCAAGACCAGCTTCTAGGAGCTGAAGTGGAGACTAGTGTCGACTTCGATTTTTGGTTTTACCTTCTGGAGAGGACGGATATGTCCTCTACCTCGACGCATCTATTCAGGGTTTGAACGCCGTTCTGATGCAGCACGATAGAGTAGTCTCCTATGCTTCTCGTCGGTTGAAGAAGCATGAGAAGAACTACCCTGTACATGGTCTGGAGCTAGTCGCCATTATTTTTGCCATGAAGATTTAGCGACATTATTTATATGACGTTACATTTGAGATTCTCACTGATCCTAAGAGTCTCAAATATCTGTTTTACTTAGAAGGAACCTAATCTCCGACAGAGGAGATGGATGGAGTTCCTGAAGGATTTTGATTGTACCATTAGCTATCACCTAGGAAAAGCTAATGTGGTTTTTGACGCGCTTAGCTGGAAGTCTAGAGTGACTTTAACTTGCCACCGAGTTGTGGTCACAGACTGGTTACCATGGTTGCTCAGTCGTCGATCAGGACGAGGATCCGAGAGCCCTAGGCTGTATTTGTGGGTTATTTGCAGCCAGATAGCTTCCGGGTAGCAGACCGAATTCACACGAGATGAGTAGGGTATTATATACTTCCGAGGTAGATTATGCGTACCTCAGTCTCATCCGGTCTTATAAGAGTTACTTTCGGAGGCTCATCGCTCATGATTTGCTGTCCACCCAGGCGGTACCCGCGTGTACCAAGATTTGAGGTGTTTCTATTGGTGGAGCGACATGAAGGAAGACATCGCAGATTTTGTAGTTAGATGTCTTGTCTGTCAGCAAGTGAAGGTCGAGCACCAGAGACCTGTCGGTTTATTTCAGCGGATTCCTATTCCCGAGTGGAAATGGGAATATATTACTATGGACTTTATGGTGAGTTTGCCGAGGACATGACGAGACTATGACGCGATTTGGGTAATCTTTGATCAATTACCCAAATCCGCGCACGTTTTGGCTAATCGGAGAACAGATTTCCTGGATCGATTGGTAGATCTGTTTTGCCGGGAGATCATCAGATCACGTGGTGTCCCGTTGATTATTATTTCGGAAAGAGACCCCGATTCACGTCTCATTTTTTTTTGACAGAGTTTGCAGCAGACCTTGGCACGCAGCTCTGTTTCAGTACAGTTTTCTATCCTCAGATAGATGGATAGACACAGCGGACCATTCAGACTCTAGAGGGTTTGCTGAAGTCTTGTGTATTGGATGTTAAGGGCAGTTGGGAGGATGACCTGTCATTTGGTAGAGTTCGTCTACAACAACAGTTTTCATTCGGGTATCCAGTTGACACCGTTTGATGCGTTATATGGTAGGTCTTGTTTGGACACCCATCCTCTGGGACGAGGTTGGGAAGGCCTAGTTATTGGGACCTCATAGAGCTCAGTATGAGGCAGAGTTGGCCCGTATTATCAGAAGGAGGATGTTAGAGGCGCAGGATCGCCAGAAGTGTTATGCTGATCAGAGACGCAGACCCCTAGCGTTCTCTATTTGCGACCATGTATTTCTGCGAGTTCCACCCACGAAAGGGGTGAAGAGATTTGACCTCAGAGGTAAGCCAGCTCCGCGATACATTGGTCCTTTTCAGATCTTGGAGAGGATTGGAGTGGTAGCTTACTGGTTAGCACTACCACCATCCTTGGTAGGCGTGTACGATGTGTTCTACGTGTCTATGTTAAGCAGATACCTACTCGATCCGACACATGCACTGACAGATATCTCGGTTCTGTTCAGCTCGACATCACTTATGAGGAGATTCCGGTACGGATATTGGACCGGAAAGAGCGACAGTTGTGGAACAAGACTATCCGGCTGGTTGATGTCGGATGACAACATCATTCGGACGAAGAGGCTATTTGGGAGCTCGATGATACGATCTGAGCTCAATACCCCATCTTTTCACTTGGTGTGTGTGATATTATTTACCGTTCAGCATTTATACTCTTTACCTGTTGTTAGTATTTGCTGATGGTAGATAACGAAATTTGGGAACCAAATTTTTATTAGTGGGGGAGAATGTAAAATACTGAAAATTAGCGAATAATGATAAGGGATTTTTCCGAAATTTTTGGAAATTTTTCGGGAATTTTTCTGAGCTCGTATGGACAAGTAAACCGAGATAAAAACAGGGCCCCGAGAAGGCCTGTTTAGTCAACCCTGATTTAATGAGGAAAAGTTTAATTTCTTTTTATTTTTATTTTTCTTTTTCCTTGTTTTTCTCCCGCGTGCTTCCCTTTTTCTTCCCCTGCCGAACCCGACGCTTTGCCCTAAACCTCCTCGCGGCCTCCTTCTCCACACCAGCGGCGTCGATTCCACAGCCCTAGCGCCAGCGCCGCTGCTTTTCTTCTTCTCCACTTCTCATCTTCTCCGAGCCGATCTCCTCTTCCCACTGCTGCCAGCGACAACAACCGCCTATGTACAGCGTCGCTCGTCCGTGTGTGCCGACGCCGAAGCCCTCTGCTTCTTAACCTCTGCCGCCGGCGACGCGAGGCCTCTTTTCCTCTCTTCTCCCAAGCGGCGACAGCCGTACCCTAGATCCACCGCCGGCCACAGGAACCCCGGAGCTGATCGCTCCTCTTCTCGCCGGCACCTGAGTACCACTGCCGGTGTTTCCCCTGTGCCCTAGCTTTCGGTTCACAGCCACTGCCCTTTCCTCGCACCCTCTGCCTTGTGCGCCGTTGCCCTTGTTGGAGTTGTGCTCTAGATCGCCGGAGGCCGAGAGCTGGAGTAAGTGACAGCGAGCAGTAGTAATCCGGCGATATGATTGAAGGTAAGGGCTTAGGGTTTAGTTTCCGAGTTTGTGCTATGTTTCTTGTCCTACCGTGAGCAGCCCTTGTATAGGGTGGAGGTTATGTTAACTAGGGATGGAGGTTTCTAATTGTAGATTCATTGTGCTGGTGGTGTTCAGGTTTCCAGCAGCAACTATTCCTTCCGGCAGCACTATCCCTAGTTGTGGATTAACATCTGTACTGTGAGAATTAAGGTAAGGTGTAGGGCATTTGATACATGCTTATCATGGTTGATCATGTTTTAGATTAATGTGTAATTGGATTTTAGGTTTTGGATTAATTAGAATCGATTGAGGAGTTAGGTGATCCAATTAGGGTTTATGATTGGATCTGGATTTATGTTAGCTTCTCGAGGATTTGATTTAGCTAATTAATTTGTATTTAATTAGCTAAATCTGTATATCATGTATTACAGGACTTTGATTCGAGACGGTGTTTCAACGAGGATTTATTCGGATACGATCTTCTCATTGGAGGCGGGTACCTCTTGACTTATCTTTTATGATATTGTCATTGGATATGCATAGTATTTTATAACTACATGCAATGAACATGTTTGCCTTTGGTATGTCACTGTTTGATATCCGTAGCATGTTAGGTTTGTCACTTGTGATGTATCCATGCTTATATCTCGTGATTTGTTGCCATGATTATCTTGTTACCATGAGTATCTTAGTTTCTAGAGTGACATACCATGCTTACTGAGGTTAGGACTAGGATTTGGATTGTTGTTTCTGGCCTGTGTATCTAGATTATTTGATACTTAGGTTTTTGTGCCATATCAGATTTGTATACCTCTATTTGTATATCATATCTGATTCGGGTGTTTAGACCCTGATTCTTTGATCTGTGTATATTGTTGGTACATATGCTATGGAAGAGGGATATGATTTGGGTCTAGGTTGTTATACCTTAGAGGACTTGTATACCCTAGATCCGTGGATTTGGCTTACTGATATTGTGGTACCCATATTATGTATATATGGATTTTTCTATGCTGATCAGGATATTCCATACTTATTATGTTCAGGACATAGGTTTTTTTTGATATTCTATCTGACCTGTGTACTCTAGATCTTGGTATGTGACCATTGATTTTACCGTACTCATTTTATACATATGGATATGGTTATGTTGATCAGTTTATGACCCTGCTTAGTGTCATGCATCATGATTGCATGCTGCGCGATTGTCGGCTCTACTATGGTTGAGCACATCGCCAGTTACATGTACTGCACACACCACCACTCATGGATTAGTGGTATATCAGACAGGTGTGTGGCGGTTCTGCTGTTTGGCTCCGTTGGTCTGAGGACTCAGCGTGGTAGCCGGCAGTCAGTTCCGCTCTGTTTGGCTCCGCTGGCATTTAGTGTAGCAGCGTAGTAGCCGGCAGACGGTGGACTCTGTTTGGCTCCGTTGGTCAGGTGACTCAGCGTGGTAGCCGACAGAGATTTCCTCCCCGTCATCGTGTACCGGGAGATGAGAGCATTGAGCTCCCCCATTTATGATTTGGGGTCACAGGACAGGAGTACTCCGACAGCATCCCGTCCACTCGGTCACTCATCAGGAGCAGTGACGACAGAGTGCACGGTTGTCATAGCCCTACCCACTCGGTCTCGCCATTTGTGTGTGAGAGGACTGACTGGCGTCAGGGGTGACCAGGACGCATCATTAGCATCATATGCATTGATGTATTTTGTATTATTGTGATTGTGTTTGCTGTATTTGGTTGCTGCATTTTGGTTGGATGCATACTTTTGACCTGCATACAGGATTATTGACACTTTCGGTTTGACGACCCTTTTATCTGGATAGGAGTTCCTGGTGAGTACAGCTTCCTCAGTTACCTTTCAGTTTTGCATATTCCCTATATATGATTAGGAAGCTGTATTCCATGTTTGTTGCTGTTAGATATATCTTACTACTCATGTCCATTGGTATTCGCTGAGTTGTTGAACTCACCCCCGTTGATACTATCTTTTTCAGGTACCAGGTTATTTATGGTGTCGCTTGGAGCATCCTGTCTGCTGGTCCCCACGTCACATCAGAGGACTTATCGGTTTCACGTATGTTTTGTTTGTTTTATATATCAGTTTGTTTAGCTCTGTACTCTGGTTTTATTTTTGGAGTGTTGACGTTGTTATGTGGTATTTTGTATTTATGTTATTGGTTGTGTAAGTCTAGCCGGCTAGCAGTTTTTGTGTTTTGGTCTTGGTACAGCCGAGTGGGCTGCTTTATTTTTGACTGCGTGGTTGTGTCAGCCAGAGGCTGAATTTGATATTAACTGCGTGGTGTTTGTTTTCTTTTATTGTTATTATTCCAGCCGCATGTGGCTGAGGTATATAGTGCTTGTAGAAAAGTTTTAGATTGTCCGCCGTACAGGGGAGATGCTGTCGAAATTTCTTCGGACAGAGACTCCTCCGGGGCGTGACAGATCGACTATGCTAGGAACCACCCCAAGCTCAGTAATGAAATTACGGATCCAAACTGCCTCCTTTGCTGCTTCTGATGCAGCAATATACTCGGCCTCTGTTGTAGAATCAGCAACTGTGTCCTGCTTCGAACTCTTCTAGCTCACAGCACCACCATTCAAACAAAACACGAACCCAGACTGCGATCTATAATCATCCTGGTCAATTTGGAAGCTAGCATCACTATAACCCTTTACAGCTAGCTCGTCATCGCCTCCAAATATCAAGAAATAGTCTTTAGTCCTTCTCAGGTACTTAAGAATATTCTTGACCGCTGTCCAATGATGTTCACCTGGATCTGACTGGTATCTGCTCGTCATGCTCAAAGCATACGAAACATCAGGACGAGTACATAGCATGGTGTACATGATAGATCCTATGGCTGAAATATAAGGGATCTTATCCATGCGGTATCTCTCCTCTCTAGAAGAGGGACTTTGAGTCTTCGAAAGACTCATACCATGTAACATCGGTAAAAATCCTTTCTTGGAATTCTGCATGGCAAACCGTAGTAATACCGTGTCAATATATGTACTTTGACTTAGGTCAAGCAATCTCTTAGATCTATCTCCATAGATCTTTATGGCTAAAATACAGGCTGCTTCACCTAAGTCCTTCATTGAGAAACAATTCCCCAGCCAAGTCTTTACAGACTGCAGCAAAAGGATGTCATTTCCAATGAGTAGTATGTCATCCACATATAATACAAGGAAGACAACTGTTAAGTGTGAAAAAAAAAAACCCCATGCCCACTCACCCACGTGCACTGCCCTCCCCCACACCCCCTTTTTCCTTTTTCTTCTCTTCCCCACCGACGCCTCAAACCCTTCCCCCTCTCTTCTTCTTCGTTTTCTTCTCTAGCGGCGACGAACGGCAGATTTCTCTCCCGTTCTTCTTCTCAAGCAGCCCTCGTTTTCTCCTCCCGCACCTCTTCTCCTTCTCCAGCAAGGGCAGAGCACTGTTTTCTCCTTTGCTTCCTCTTCTCTGCTTCTCGGCAGCACTGTTGGAGCTCCTCGGAGTTCGCCGGAGCTCGCCAAACCACCGGGAAAAGAGAGGAAACAAAACCCTAGTTGCTCTCTCCTTTTTTCCCCCACCAACAGCAGCATTTTTGCTGCCTTTTGTTTCCTCCAATAGCAGCCCTAGCTGCTGTCCTTTTCTGGGCAGCACCACCGGAGCTCGCCGGAGCTAGCTGAGTCGGCCAACGACGAAGGGAAAATAACCCTAGTTGCTGTCCTCATTTCCAGCAACCACAGAAACTCCCTAGAAGGTATATTTTATACTTTTTGTTAATTGATGTGTAGTTAGAAGGGTTATCTAGATTAGAACAGATGTTGTATTTAGGAATGCGAAGTGGTACGAGGTATCGAGATCAAAATAATTCACTGATTTTGAATCAGAGATAATGTGTAGATTTTAGGTCATTATTATTATTAGATAGTATTTTGATTATTTAAGTTATGTTTGATATTGTGTTTGTAGATCCGAGCTCGAGTTGAGCACAGTGACCTGCCGATACTCGGAGATTTTGCTGTATATAAGGTGGATACATCTACTCTTGTCTATTTCCTTGTGCATGAATAAATATATAAATTGGAATATGTATATGTTGTATTATTGTTTTCAAAATGGGGATTAAACTGATATTATAAATAGCGAAATGGGTTAAAATATTAAAATTATTGGAGGGTAAATAATTAATATTATTTCTTGTTCACATGTGGGTTCATATTGGGATTGATATGGGAAGGGTTGTTTTTTTTTAAATTAAAGAAATATTCTGAATTACTCTTCTGTTGATACCTTGTCTCTTTTGACTTGCTTGACCTTTCATACTTCATGCTTTTGATACTCTATCTGTTGATACTTGTAGTTTTTTATCTGTGGACCCTATAATGATAAATTAATAGATTTGATACGAAAATATTACCTTGATTGACCATTCAATATGAAAAGAGAATAATCATGATAAATGGATGAATATAATCATAACGGTGAATTAATAAAGATAGTAAATGAAGAATTAAAAAGTGAAGACTATGAGCCTAGCTTTATACCAGAGCTCTATATTAGAGTACTGGACCGCCCACATGTTATTGTGGTAGCGCGGCGGCCGTGGTCCAGAGTATCTGACCGTACACCCGAGGCGTGTTGGCGTGATGTAGCCCTCGGTCAATGTTGATTATGTCTTCCACCGGTGAGGGCTGATAGCCCGTACGTCAGATGACGTATGTGACAGTTTATACTCTTAGGAGGCTTTTAGCCTATCCATATGATATTTTACTCTGATGATATTGGCTCCAGTGATTCACTTTTTAGTTGATTTATCAGATTCAGACTATTGATATATATGTTGATCTTACCATGATAACTTATAATTGAGTGATTAAATAATAAGATTGAAGAATTGATTTTATTAATGATGACAAGTGATGATAAGGTGAAGATCCCAAACTCTATCTAAAAATTTTACCTGATTATAGATAATGAGAAGATGATTATACATATATATGTATAAATGTAGAACTTTAAGAATAATCCTAAAGTTGTAACAAAAGATGATGATTTATTCTACTTCCTTGACTTCTTCAATAAGATTAAATTCATGCACATCTTTCTTGAGTATCCACTTAGCCATTTGGCTAATTTGCTACATTCCTTGGTCTCCAGTTTTGCAGACACAGGGATCCTTTTGATATTATAGTTGATTTTGGACTTTCATAGAGTTGCTCAGAGATCTCGACGTGCTGATTTTCTGGTTTGTTTTACTTTTGTTTCGCTGTATTTACATTTTGCAATTTTGTTACAGATGTCATTTATCTGTATAGTAATTGTAGTTTATGAAAACTATGACATATACATATAGTTGATACATTTCGTGGTTATGTTGTTTCTATTTTATGTATGTTCCAGCCGTGTGGGCTGATGAATATGTTGTTTATATTTATATAGTGTGATGTATGTATGTATGCTTCATATTGTCACCGGTACAGGGGAGATGCTGTCGGATTTTCGTCTGGCAGGGACTCCTCTGGGGGCGTGACAACAACTATTTCCCCAACAACCTTCTTGTAGACACAGGGTTCATCTTCATTCTTGATGAAACCAAAATGTTTGATCGCATCATCGAATCGAAGATTCCAGCTCCAAGAAGCTTGCTTTAGTCCATAAATGGGCTTATGCATCTTGCATACTCTGCCAGTATGCAGTGGGATCTACAAAATCCTCAGGTTGTGTCATGTACACATCCTCGAGTAAGTTTCCATTCAGAAACGCGATTTTGACATCCATCTGCCAGATCTCATAATCGTGATATGCTGCAATAGCAAGCATGATCCGAATGGACTTAAACATCGCTACTGGAGAAAAGGTTTCATCATAGTTAATACCATGAATTTGCTTGAAAGCTTTAGCTACTAAGCGACCCTCATAGGTAATAAGTCCATCCATGCCAGTCTTTTTCTTAAAGACCCACTTGCACCCAATGGGTTTGACGCCTTCAGGTGGATCAACCAAAGTCCATACTTGGTTGGTGTACATGGATTCCATCTCGGATCTCATGACCTCTAGCCATGACTCAGAATCTAGTCTCATCACAGCTTCCTGATAGGAGGTAGGCTCATTCTCAACGAGCATAACGTCATCATGGTCAGACAAGAGAAATGAGTATCTCTTAGGCTGACGACATACCCTATCAGACCTGCGAAGAGGTAGGTCTACTTGAACTGGTTGTTGTTCCTCAACTCCTTGTGGAGCAATCTCATCATCCACAACACTTTGTGGTTCCAGTTCAACTTCCATCAAGGCTTCAGTGCTATGGTCCATATCTTGAACTTCTTCAAGATTGAACGTACTCCCACTAGTTTTTCTAGAAACAAAGTCTCTTTCTAGAAATACCCCAGTCTTAGCCACAAACACTTTGTGTTGACTGGAAATGTAGAAGTAATATCCCTTTGTTTCCTTGGGATATCCTATAAAATAGCACTTATCGGATTTGGGTCCCAATTTGTCCGAGACTTGACGTTGAACGTAAGCCTCACAACCCCAAATCCTCATAAAAGACATCTGGGCATCTCTCCCAGTCCATATCCTATATGGTGTCTTTATCACAGCCTTGGATTGAACACGGTTAAGTATGAAGGTTGCTGTGTCTAGAGCATATCCCCAAAAAGTCATAGGAAGATCTGTGTGACTCATCATCGACCGTACCATATCTAATAGGGTATGATTCCTCCTTTCGGATACACCATTCCGATGTGGTGTTCCAGGAGAAGTGAGTTGGGATAGGATCCCACACTCAGCTAGATAGTCACGAAACTCATGGCTAAGGTATTCACCACCTCGATCTGATTGAAGTATCTTAATACTCTTGCCTAGCTGGTTTTATACTTCATTCTTGAATTCTTTGAACTTTTCAAAGGATTGTGACTTATGTGTCATCAGATACACTTAACCATATCTACTGAAGTCATCAGTAAATGTAATGAAGTAGCTATAACCACCTCTGGCAGTGACATTGAAAGGGCCACATACATCACTATATATAAGTCCTAACAAGTCAGTCGCTTTTTCGCTGTGTCCACTAAAGGGAGTCTTGGTCATCTTGCCCAGTAGGCATGACTCGCATGTCTCATATGATTCAAAATCAAATGAGTCCAGCAAACCATCTTTATGGAGTTGGGATAAGCGATTCTCATTTATATGACCTAAGCGACAATGCCAGAGATAGGTTCGGTTCATATCATTTGACTTGAACATTTTGGTACTTATGTTATAGATGGGGTTCTCTAAGTCTAGAATATAGAGTCCGTTTATCAGAGGTACACTACAATAGAACATATCATTTAAGTAAACAGAACAATATTTGTTCTTTATTACAAAAGAAAATCCTTTCTTGTCCAAACAAGAGACTGAAATGATGTTCTTTATAAGAGCAGACACATAACAACATTTATCTAATTCTAGTACAAGCCCAGAGGACAGAGATAGATAGTAAGTTCCTATAGCAACAGCAGCAACCCATGCTCCATTGCCTACTCGTAGGTCCACCTCGCCGTCAATGTCATGCTATTTCTCAGCGCCTACACATTAGTACAAATGTGAGAAGCACATCCGGTATCCAATACCCATGATGCAGAAATAGATAAATTGACTTCTATAAAATATATACTTGAAGTAGAAGTCTCACTTCTCTTTTTCTTAAGATCTTCCAGATATACTTTGCATTTCCTCTTCCAGTGCCCAGTCTGACCGCAGTGGAAGCAGGTAGCATCCTTGGCAACCCCTCCTTTAGGTTTCATTATCTTGCCTTTGCCCTTGGCTTGAGACTTTCCCTTACCTTTAGGCTTACCCTTGCCTTTATTCTTTTGCACCATCAAAATGGAGTTGGGCTTTACCTTCCTAAGGTTGAGCTCAGCAGTTCTCAACATGCTTAGCAGCTCAGGCAGTGGCTTGTCAATTTCATTCATGTTGTAATTCATGATAAATTGACTGTAGCTCTCTGGCAAGGATTGCAAGATCAAGTCAGTGGCCAGCTCTTAGCCAAGTGGGAATCCCAACCTCTGTAGGTTTTCTATGTACCCAATCATCTTGAGCACATATAGACCTACGGAAGTCCAATCTTGCATCTTGCACTGAAACAGTGCCTTGGAGATCTCGAATCTCTCATGCCTCGCTTATCCTTGATATAGTTGACAAAGATGTTCAACCATATCATAAGCAGACATCAACTCGTGTTGCTTCTGAAGCTCAGAGTTCATGGTCGCGAGCATGAGGCATGACACATCTAATGCATCATCTTGATGCTTCTTATAAGCATCTCGGTCAGCTCGCGTGGCAGTGGCAGGAGGTGCCTCGGGAATGGGCTGCTCCAGGACGTACAGTTTTCTTTCTTGTGTGAGAACAATTCTCAGATTCCTGTACCAGTCCAGGAAATTAGTTCCATTGAGCTTGTCCTTGTCAAGGACAGGATGCAGGGAGAAGGTGTTCGTGTTTGTCGACATGGCAATCTACAACAGAAATAATGTAGAAAGTAAATATCATATTCCATCTATTATTTAATTAGGCCTTTAACTAAATGATGCTCCCACTGAATTATAGAGCTTTTGTAGAATCAAGTCATGGATGTGGTCAAACCACACTACTAGATTCATATCAATTAGCTATAATTCTCGTGGGACAAGATCCACATTATACTACGCCTTGAGTTAGCTTTGGCTAAATCACCCAAGACTTAGTATAATCGGTAGATAACGAATTATCAATTACATCTCTATGTAACTCTTGTTTATAGGATCAAGATCCTCATTTATACTAAAGCTTTAGTTAGCTTTGGCTAAATCGCCCAAGATTTAGTATAAATGTGATTTTTATCCTATCTTCCAACCGTTGAAAAATGCCTATAGTTATACCCGATCAAATAGAGTTAACTAGTTATACTCAATCTAATTGAGTTTGTTCTCACCCAAGCTTTGATAGGCGGGATCAAGATTGTCCCTCCGTACCCTACCAAGATAATATGCGTTGCTCTACTTTGGCAGATTCAACAACAACAAATGATCGAGGTAGTGATGGGTATCAAAACATGGTAGGCATTTCGAGTTGACTTGATTAAGATATAATCTAATCGTTAATGTGTATCATATACGCATCAAGACACTAATTACCCTACAATAGCATGCATCACTACACACAAAGAAAAATAATGTGACATGGTTATGACCCTACTACGATCCTCTCTAGCCAAAGAGAAGATCGAATGGTCAACCTAGGGATATCACCTTCTCTAAGGTCTTCATTAGACCACCTTATGTTGTCGGCTTCCTTCTTGTAACTCCATCTTCAATTGTACATTACAAAAGTGAAACTCGAGTTACATTCGAGTCTAAAACTATTTTATAACAGGAATATTAAAAGAAAGAGGGCACGACACACAGGTCGTGTAACACAATACAACACTCATAACCAAATGACGGCTCGCAGGCCGTATTATGAATTACAACACATAATTTCCAATCATATTGGGTCTTTTGGGCCATAACCATGAACATATCACACACATATTCAAAATATTCATTTTTCATAAATTTTCATAAATTTACTTCTATTCTAATAACCCTTTATGAGCCGCAACTTCGCGGCAGTCTAGTTTGTTGATTTTTCGGTCGAGGTCAAGTAATAACTCCCCTTGTGGGGTTAGGGGCAGCACCCCTACTCACAAAATTAATTTTGTGAGTGTTACATAGACCTTACAGTACCTAAAATCATTTAGATCGCCGATTTGGTCGAGACCAACTCGTTTGCGAAAATTTTCTCTTAGTGGCCGAAACCTCCAAGTGACTATACACTTGTTGTTTTGCCCCCAAGAGAAATATACTCATAAAATGTTAAAATTTAGTAAATTTACAGATTTGCAAATTTTATATAAAAATACAAATAAAACTAGTATATGTTTCGCACGTGGCTCTGATACCACTGTTAGAACTTTCGAGCCGTAAAAATCATTTTTTGCGTTGCAAAAACCCTGAAGTTCTTGCCACGGATCCGTACGAAGATAAAAATTTACATATACATAGTTTTCTCCTAAATCTACACTAGATCTACATGGTAGATATTATACCTTTGTAGCAAAGCCCTTCGCTTATCTCGCTCGTCCAAAAGGTGCCGGATCTCGAAGAGTGTCAAGTGAACACTCCTCTACAAGTATCTACACGGACAAAAGGTGGAGAAAAATCACTTAGAGTGTGCTAGCACTCTTGGGTGGCTCGGCAATGGAGGAGAGGGAGAGATGAGAAGAGAGGAGGAAGAAGATGATATCTTGAACGAGCACTTGATTGCTTCACATAAAGTGGTCGTCCACTTTTCTAGAGGTTTTATACCTCCATGTAATACCAAGAGTCATGGCTCTTGGTCTCCCTCATGAGGTGGCACACAATTATGTGGCCATGATGATGTGGAACACCATCATTGGCCGACCCATGCCAAGTGTACATTGAGGTGGCATTTGGTCAAGTCAAACTTAACCCTTCATCTTCCCTCTCAAGTCAAGTCAAACTTGACCCATTTATCTCCCATGGTTGATCAAATCTAACTATTGATTCAAGTCAATTTGATTTAATGAATCTCTATTCATTGAATTAAATTGATTCAATGAGTCATAATTTAAATTAGACTCATTCAACACATGAATCAAATTGAGTCCAACTCAATTAGTCTAATTTGGATTACTCTTAATCCAATTTGGTTCATCATATGAACCTAATCCTCTTGGTCCATCATATGAACCTAATCTCCATCTAATTGACCTTTGTGTATGACCCTATAGGTTCTTGTAACGTTGGCAATGCTCCTAAACTCATTTAGAAACATAAGTAATGAGCGGTATCTAGCAACACATCATTACTACCCAAGTTACAAGAATGTTGAGATCCAACATCACCTTTGTGACTACTAATTGTAACTCTCACAATATATGATAATGCCCTTCTATCCTAGACATCTAAATTGATCAACTGAGGCATAGACCGTGTCATCCTCTAATTAATTTATATCTCGAACTCCAAGTAGACTCACTCTAATCAAATGAGCTCAATATCTCATATTGACTCATTTGGGCATGCCCATGCACTTAGTGGTCTCACTCTATCAAGAATCATGATGTCACTCCCATTATATAGGAGGGATATATCCCATTTACATCACTCACATCCCTCCGCATAATTTGTTACATACCCAGTAATCACCTTTATAGTCCACCCAGTTACGGGTGGCGTTTGACGAAGCCAAAGTATGCAACTCCTTATGTAGGGAACCATGGTGACTTCAGGTCCAAGGACTCATAGTCATACTAATAGTCACATGAGAAAGTATATGACACTCATATAACGATCCATGATACTTTCTTATGGCGGGTCATTCAGTATACATTCTCCAATGCATACTCATGTGTCAACTTAATATCTCTATATCCATGACTTGTGAGATCAAGTCATCGAGTTGACCTACATGCTAGTCTCAGTGCATTAACATTGTCCCTGAATGTTAATACTTGACTAGGAATGATTAAGAGTAGTGTTCTCTATATCATCTCACTATCGATTCAACCAATCGATTGATATAGATAATAACCTTCTACTCAAGGACGCTATTACACTTAGTTATTTGGCACCAATACAAGTAAGTATAATAACCATAAAGAAATGCCTTTATAAGTATATAGGAATATGATACATCGAGTCCATACAATAATCATCATATGATTGGCTTTAGGGCTCTAACTAACACTCAAAACTTATGGGATAAAGCTGAACCCAAGCAAGTGTATGTTTGATGCAAAGAGTGGGTGCTTCCTCAGCTACATCATAACCGAGCTGGGCATTGAGGTGAACCCAATCAAAGTGAAAGCATTGCAAGACATTCTCCCGCCCCGCAACTTGAAGGAAGCTCAACGATTGACCGGTTGGATCATGGCGCTATCCAGATTCATCTCAAAGTCATCCGATCGGAGCTTACCATTCTTCAAAATACTGCGTCGGGCGATAAAATTTTAATGGGACGAGGAGTGCGACAAGGTATTTGAAGAGCTCAAAGAATACCTCAACTCCTTGCCTGTCCTAGCCAAGCCATGTGTCGGCGAGCCGCTCCGGATCTACTTGTCATCTTCAGAGCATGCAGTCGGTTCGACATTAGTTAGGCAGAGCGGCGAGGAACAACCAGTGTACTTTTTAAGCCACATATTAAAAGATACTGAGCCCCGCTACACTGGTCTTGAGAAGCTGGCTTATACTTTAGTGCTCATCGCTCAGAGGCTCCACCCGTACTTCCTCGTTCACTCGATAATCGTGATGACCAACAGTCCCTTGTGAAGGGTCCTTCTCAATCCCGAGGCGTCTGGATGGCTGATCAAATGGACAACAAAGCTCAGCGAGTTCGACATCCAGTATCAATCCTGAACTGCCATCAAAGCACAGTCCTTGGTCGATTTCATCACCAAGGTATAGAGCCCAGAGTCAGAAGCTGTTTGAAGGATATATGTGGATGGTTTGTCCACTTGACAGGGGAGCGACATCGGCATACTGCTCATCTCCCAACAAGAAGATCGGATGCAGTTGGTCGTTCAGCTATACTACAGGGCTACCAACAACGAAGCCGAGTATGAGGCGTTAATAGCCGGCTTACAAGCAGCACAGCACGTCGGAGCAGTCAAAATCTTGATCCATTCAGATTCTCAGTTAGCCGCTCAGTAGCTGTCTGGAGCATTCGAGATAAGCAACGTCTAACTCAAGCTCTACGCAAAGGCCTTTGAAAAACTGAAGTTCAACTTTCAAGAGGTCGTTATATAGAAGATCCAACGATCGAAAAATCAGCCTGTAGATGAATTGGCCAAGTTAGCTAGTTCGCTATCGCCGATTATCGTAGCGCAGCCGATCGAGAAAACCTCTTTGGTGGCACACATCGATCGAATGGAAGGGCTCATTTTCCTGAACGATTGGAGGACAACGATGATAGAATTCTTGTGGTCGGGAGCTACCCAATCTGTTCAGGAGGAGGCTCGGTTATTAAGAAAAATGGGCGGACGATTCACTCTGATCGAAGATCAGCTATATAAGAAAGCCTTCTCCCGACCTTTACTCAAGTGCGTCGTGTCAGAAGACGTCGACTACATACTACAAGAAGTGCACCAGGGATCCTGCGGAGGACATCCAGGCGGTCGATCATTCGCAAGGAAGATACTACTGGCCGGATATTTTTGGCCAACCCTCCAGCAGGACGCCGCTCGGACGGTGGCCATGTGCCTGTCCTGTCAAAAGGATCACAATATCTCGCACCGACCCACCAAGGAGATGAAGGCATTCACAATCTCTTGTCCGTTCGATCAATGGGGCATGGGCATCGTCAGGGCCTTCCCCATGGAGGCTGGCGAGCGGAAGTTTCTGCTCATGGTCGTAGATTACTTCTCAAAGTGAGTGGAGGCCAAGCTGCTTGCAAGGATAGCCGAACAGATGGTCATGAGGTTCATTTGGCAATAAATCATATGTCGGTTCGGCATACCACGACAGCTCGTATCCAACAACGGGAGGCAATTTTCGGGTCAAAGGCTCAGAGGATGGTGCGAGGGATATGACATTCAGCAGACCTTCATCTCCGTGGCTTATCCTTAGAGCAATGGTCAGGCGAAGGTCACCAATCAGGAAATCCTTTGAGTAATGCGCAATTTTTGAATACTAAATATCTTATGATAGGGTTCCAACACCTAATATAATTGATCACACTAAAAATAATATTATATTAGGGTTCCAACACCTATTGACAACTAAGTCTATGTTACATGTTACAATTGATTGTTCCTAACAATAAGTCAACTAAATAAACGAAAAACAATATTAATGTGCAATTTTGACAAATTTTGAATACTAAATATCTTATGTTATTTACAACAATAATTGTAACTTTTTTACAATGTAATACATTAGATATCTTATATATGATCTGAATATAGATTTCAAACAAGCAAAAAAAAATAAAATAGAATGGATGTATCAATATCAATTTTGAGGGACATCTTCTCAAAAATTTTAGTTTAATTATTCATCTTGTTGTAACAAAAAGAGTTTGGTAGGGATTGTAACTATGAATTTATGTATGCACGTGACTTGTATATTTTTAGTGGTTAGATATTTACTGCACGTTTGAAATGATACAACAGAGTTATGGTTATAGCAATCCTGTGCTAGTCATATAAAGTATTGGTAATTGTCGTAATAACTGCATTGTTAATTCTATTATAGTTGTTTATTATTACTTTTATTAAATGTTTATTTAATAGTGTTATGTATGAATTTATTTATAGTAAATTGTTACAATGTTTTTACTATCATGTCGAACAAAATACAGCATACCAATTGTCACTTTGGTACTATTATTTGACAATTAACACCACTATTATTCTGATCATTGAACAATAGCATTACAAACTTTTGATCTTTGAAAATTAACACCACAATATTGTTATTTATCCAAAAAAAATGATGATCTCTAAAACTAGCACCAAAATGATCTTGATTCTCCATACCAGCACTGCCATATTTTGATCTTTCCAACACAATGGCATCGGTGTTTGAACAACAACACCAAATAGCTTATGAATTCTCAAAATCAGCACCACCATTTTGTGGTTTCACCAACTCAATGGTGTCAGTCTTTGAGCATCAACAAACATCAGTAAAAGGGGAATAGACCCCAAAATGGGATTACCTCTGAATTATAAGATTTTTCTTGATTTCGAACTTAACGAGAATCCAGCCTCAGTCTTTCGTTCATCGAGCATGAGCAACAACTGATTCGTCGTAGCGAGAGCGAATGGCAGTCGATCATTCCTTCATCGCAGCGAGGACGAGTAGCGGTTGGTCCTACAATGGCAAGCAGCAGCCGGTTGTCGCAGCTAGGGCGAGTAGCAGCCAATCGTCCCATGGCTAGCAACAGTTGATCGTCTCATGGAGTGAGCATGAGCAATAAATGTTGTCGTCATTCCTTTTGTGCAGAAGGCTTGCCGGATGTGGCGGCGGCTTATCAGTCATGAACAAGACGATCAACAAGTGGGGCCGGATGTTGCAGGCGCACAATCGCCATTACGAGAGACGACAGTAGGGACGGTAGGTTCACAATCACGTGCTTGAGGTGACTGTGATTTTGTTTAACTTTGGGTTTTTTTTACTTTAAATTTTTTATTAAAATTTGATTCAATTGAATCAATAAACTCCTAGCTCTAATCAGTGGCGTAGCCAGGAATTTAGGCTAGGAGGGGCAATTTTTAAAAAATTCAAATATTATTGTAAATTAATTTTCACCATCCAAAAATCTAAATTTCAAATTTAAGGAGCTAAAATGGATTTAAATTAAAAAATTTTGATTTTAGCCCTTGGTTCTAGTTGAAACAATATTCCGTTAATCTCCAGAACTTATCTATGACTCAAAGTCCAAGAATCTTTTATTATTTTGCTTCCTCGTAATATTTAACACTCTTACATATGACATATTTATTTTAATTTAAATAATCATCCTAACTAACAACTTAATAATATAAAAATTATAATAATCTCCCTTTCATTCACATTATACTCGAAGATATTATTTCTTAGCCTAGAATTACTAGGATACTGATTTGAGTTAGCATTAAGAAGTGGTGGAGGAGATAGAGGAAGAGGTGGATGAGGGGTAGATGCCCTGTTTGAAGTGGGTTCATCTCGCATATTCTTAAAATAACTTAACATTGTTATTTCACCTAATTTATCATTAGTATAATATTTTAGAAATATAATCACCTAAGTTAATGATAATCTTTTTCCAACAATTTAAAACTAATTAACAAACAAAATTTATAGTAAACAAATAACATACTTGACTAACAAACAAAAACATAAA
Source organism: Zingiber officinale (assembly GCF_018446385.1). Taxonomy (NCBI): domain Eukaryota; kingdom Viridiplantae; phylum Streptophyta; class Magnoliopsida; order Zingiberales; family Zingiberaceae; genus Zingiber; species Zingiber officinale. The sequence continues at coordinate 111,969,331 of NC_055999.1, read as the reverse complement.
TATATAAAAAATTAAAATTATTTTTTTTCCAACACTTAAATCCATAATTGAAAGAAATCAAATAAGAAAACTTCATTGCAATCAAAAGGTGTTTGCTATGGAGCGTAGGCGGAGTGACAATGGTGGCGCTGATAGCAAATTACATAGGTGTTTACAACAATAACGTGCGACAATAATAATGTGGGTTGTAGTGAAATGTGACAGAGGATTTTGATAGTAAAATTAGTGATAAAGAAAAAATAAGGAGGGAATTAAAAGGAAAACAATTATGAAAAAATTTGGGGAGAGAGAGAGGATAAAGGATGTGGGGGAGAAAAATAAAATAAGGTATAGAGTAGAAAAAGGTGAAACGAGAGATAATAGAAAACGGGGATTTCTATTGGGGCTTTTATGAAAAAGTTTAAAATTTATAATTAGATTTTTTATTTGTTTGTTTGCATGAATTTTTTTTACCCAAACTTCAGCGGGGGCGATCGCACCCCCTTGGCTTGAAGTAGCTACGCCTCTGGCTCTAATTAAGATAAATTAAATAGATCTAATCTAAAGCCCAGTAAAATTATTCTCTAAAAATTCTAAAATATTATCTAAATTTATTTATTTATATATTTATCATTAATATTATTATTATTATATATATTTTGATTTATTTTCACTCTTATAAACTTATTATTATCTAGGTTATAATTAAAACCTCCAAATAAATAAATTTTTATTTCATTATCTAATATTAAATTAAATAATATTAGATTATTTTTTATTCCTCATAATTTGATTATGTGATTACTTAATAATTACACAGCCAAAATTATATATACCCTGAATCAAATGCACACTTAAAATTTTAGACTTTGATTCTGATATTTGAATAATATATAGCTCCACAATTGTGTTGATCCTTGAAAACCATCACCTCTATTTGTGAGATTAATATAACATATTGGTTCTGATATTTGAATAATAGCACCACAATGGTATTGATCCTTGAAAAACAAAACTACCATTTTGTTTTTTTTATCATAAACAATGATTCTATTATTTCAAACCTAGTACTAGTGTTTTAAAAAATTTCATTATGCATGTCAATTGGTACATACCCATAACTTCTTATAGAACTCTCATAACTAAGGTTGAATATCATATCTACCTATTCCAAACTCAACTCTTCCATTCCATCACTATTTTTTAGAAATTCAAATCTCCTAATTCCATCAATGGATTTCAGTCAAAATCCATTGATTGACATAGCACGCTCAAATTCAACCCATTCCAAGTCAGGTAGGTTTTTTTGCAGTGCTCTAGAGTCCAAATGTAACTTGAGTTATTAAAGTTTAGCTTGTAGGCAATACCAGTAGTGCTCAAATGATTTTTAAAGTTTCAAACTTTGTGTCAATTGGAACGGATCCATAACTTCATTTATGAGGCTTGAAACTAGGCTTCCACATCATAACAACCATCTCTATACTACCTTCTTCTAATACATGTCCAGTTTTCAAAAATCCAAATCCTCTAGGTCTATCAATGAGTTTCGATCAAAATTCATTGATAGACTTAACAAGCTCTTATTGTACTCATTCCAAGTACGATAGGTTTTGACAGTTCCCCGATCTAAATATGCCCTAACTTATCAGCTTAAAGACATTCTTAACAATGCTTAAATAGTTTTTAAAGTTTCAAACTTTGTTTCTAACCTTTAAATAACAACATCAGAATGGCGTTGATCCATGGAATCAACACCACCATTTTAGTATTTATAATAAACAATAGTTTTGTTCTTTTGAACTCAACACTAGTGTTTTAAAAAATTATATCATGCATGTCAATTGGCATAGATTCATAACTTCTTGTAAAGGTCCCCTCGGGATGGTCTAGTGGCTAACGCATGAGGTGTTGTCACCATGAGGTATGAGGTTCAAATCTTGGTAAAGTCAAGGTAAATGTCTCCCTTATATGCTAGTCACTATTTTAAAGGCTAGTAGCCGCCCGTGATGTACTTCCTTCGTGTTGACTCTGGGACAGGTTGGCAGGGGCGCTGGGGGCGAGCCTATTCACCTTTTGCCACCATAACTTCTTGTAAGGGCTTAGAACTAGGCTTGCGCACCATATATATCTTTTCCACACTCAACTCTTCCATTCCATGGCTATTTTTCAGAAATCTAAATCCCCTAGGTTCATTAATAAGTTTTGGTCAAAACTCATTGATGAACTTAGCAAACTACGATTGATGGCATTCCAAGTTCGGTAGGTTTCTTTAATTTTTCAGAGTCCAAATGTACTCGAAGTTATCAGTTTGAAGACATTGCCAATATTACTTAAAATATTTTAAAAGTTTCATACTTCGATTTTGATCTTCAAATAACATCACCGTAATGGTGCTAATCATTGGAAACCAGTACTATCATTTTGTTAATTATCGTAAACAATGGTTCTGTTCTTTCAAATGCAACACCAGTGTTTTAAAAAATTTCATCATGCATGCTAATTAGCACGGACCAATAACTCTTGCAAAGGTATTAGAACTAGCGTTGCACACCATATATACTTTCTTCACACTCAACTCTTCCATTTTAGGGTCATTTTTCATAAATTCAAATTCCTTAGTTTCATCATTGTGTTTCGATCAAAACCTATTGATGGACTTAGTAAGTTTCGAGTGGATCCATTCCAAGTCCGGTAGGTTTCTGTAGTTCCTTAAAGGCCAAATATGCCCTAAGTTATCATCCTGAAGATATTCCCAATAGTGCTCAAATAGTTTTTAAAGTTTTAGACTTCGGTCTTCGAATAGCAATATCACAATGATGCTGATCCTCAGAAATCAACACCATTGTTTTGTAAGATCAACAAAACATATTGGTTCTGATCTTCGAATAACAACATTTCAATGGTGTTGATCCTTAAAAACCAACACCATCAGTTTGTGAGATCAATAGAACATATTGGTTCTAATCTTCAAATAGAACCATCACTACAACAAAAACCCTCATAGACATCGGTTTTCCACCGATGTCTATTACATTTTCGACCGATGTCTATGAAGGCGATGTAAAAGGTCTGCCATTTTAGACATCGGGTTATAACCGATGTAGTATCACTTAACGACATCGGGTGTAAAACCGATGTAATATTATATGTTAATAACACCAGTTTTGGCAGCGTTATACAACCGATGTAATATTAGTTAATGACACAGGTTTTGCAGTGGTGGAAAACTGATGTAATATTAGTATTATTTAACGACACAAATTCGATTTCCAAAATAGTGAAAAACCAATATTATCACCAAGAAAATCATAAAATTAAGTTAATATTATTAATTCACTAAGAAAATCACAAATAAAAATGCACCGATGTATCTAAACACACCAAGTAATATCCATATAACCAACACATAAATATTCTTCTTACAACATAAAAAGATAATAGATATTGTGCACATCAAGTCAGTATCCACAAATTACACATAACTATTCTTCTTACAACATCAAAAGGTAATAGATAGTACACAAATATTCTTCTTACTGGTGCCAACGTTATCCTTCTTGCTCTGTGCAGAGATTTAACTAAATCTTCCCCAATAGTTTTATTTGTTAATAGACAATTCTCTTTATCTATTACTGGATGGGCACTTCTGATTGTTTGATGTCCTGAGGGTGACAACTGATTGGTGATTCTTTGTAAAGGAGGCCTCCATCTTAAAGGAGCCACTGGAGGCTTTGGGAACTTTGCAACATCCTTCTTGGTTGTCCTCTCACCATTTAATTGATTCTCCAGTTCTCTTACCTGAATAGAATAAAATAGTCAATATGGATATAAAGCAGTTTGTTGCTTACATAAGGGAAATTAAAGATGCTGTAAATTCTACTCAAATAGAGATTGAAAATGAGATAAGTAAGCTTTTGCTGGTAATTTTTACCTGTTTGCTTAGCTTCTTTGATCTGCACATTTGAAATAATCTGTTATAAGGCAACTAATTTGAAAGAAGCTAAATATAGTGATGCATGGTGTATAGTAGATTATTATGATTTTTCTTGGAATATTTCCAGTAACACATTTGAAATTATGATTTTTCTGGTATAGTAGATTATTATGATTATTATGGTGTATAGTAACACTCTTTCCAGTTCTATCACCCATTTATTTCCAACTTCACAGAATATTTCCATTTACTGTGTTATGTGGGTTATTAGCCATTTCTTTCTAGTGTTCTCTTCCCCTTCAGCCACTCACATTTCCAGCTTTTGAAATAGCACTCGGTAAACGTCTGATTAGATGATATTTTTCTTTCAGTTTAAGTTAGTAACAAAGTTTGAGCCATTCTATTGTGTATGCCAAATTTCCTTAGGACTTGCATTGACAGTAGCATTCCTTTGAGCCATTGTTTTCTAGCTGATTTTTCAAGCACTTATCTTTTGTAATCCATAAGATCGTCACACAATTTACATGCTACAAAAACTAACTAGAGTTACAATGATTGAGCAACTCTTGACCAAAGTAGATCATATGAGTTTTTGTTTTTCTATCATGTGTCAAGTTAATTCTGAAGTTATGCAAACCACATATTACATGAACAAATTTATGTACATCACTCGTGTTAATCGAATGGTAAAACTCAAAATGTCCTACATGTTCTTGTCATGGCACAAAAGCAGTAATTCAAGCACCTAAGATTCCCCAAGTATACAAAAGCACATTAAAGCAATAGCAAGCTTGTTTGTTCAGTTGTCGGTAATAAAATGTTCCAGGGCAATAAAACATCAGCTACTGTAGTACATTCAAATTAAGATCCAAATGCCAACAGGATTCCAAAAAAATGGTACATATATTGGCTCCTACATTCAACCCAAATTACACTGCAACAAACAAAAGAAAGTCATTGATCTACCTACCGACATCTCAATGAATCCAATCAAAAGATAATTTTTATTTACACTAATAAATAAAAATTTATTTTAAAAATGTAATTACAAATGAAAAACTAATCAGAAGCAAGATATCTTAGTTGAAATGGAGAAATTACCCAAATTGAGTCTACAACTCCATTGATTGAACCAAACAGAAAGAGATGGTCAAATTGACTCTTTCTCTAAAAGCTTTCTTTTTAGATCTTTCAGAGCATGAACTATTTCTGGTTCTAAATTGTGCTGAAGCAATTTTCCTTGCATGGAAGTTGACCTGGCAGAATCAAATAAATGAATAACAACAACTGATGGTCAATTATTTTTAAAATAGCTTGGCACCCGTCAATCTAATAATCAGTATCTATTCATAGAACACAGCAATTAAGGCTCTTTATTTACCATAACAGACTAGCAAATAATGTCTAAGCTTCTTAATGCAATCACCTCATTTTTTAAATTTCCAAATATGGTCCAGTGCAAACTTGTAATTTATGCTCTAAATCAAAATTATGATTCATCTATGCTAGCAGCATAGAGACGATAGAACAGAAACGCCAGCACCAAATAGAAGGTAGGCTCCAGCGGCAATTGATGAACTTGTTAGGGAGCCCTGGAGATAAGCTTCGACAGTCTACAACGGCTGACAAACTGAAGGAATCCAAGGCCTTAGGTAATATAAAACCCCCCTCTTCTCTTCTTCTTCCTCTTTTGTTCTCCTGCTCTTCTTGCTCTTCCTTTCCAAGTCAACCAACACCATTGCATATGATTTATATGTTGAAACCTGCTACTATGTTGCTTTATCTTTATGAGAAAATTTAGTTAAACTCTTAACATTTTAGACTAGTTTATTTTAAAAATGTTAGCTATATGGGAGCTCAGTCTCAATGGAGGTGAGGGAATTAACTTTGGCATATATGCTCTCACCAGGTATGTAGGTGTGCATATAACTACCAGAGAGATAAAATGCATTACTAGAGACGCAAAACAGAAACACGGCTAGTAAAGCCAATGTAGACAATGAGGATAATTTCTTGGAGAATGAAAAAGGCCCCATTTGGAACTGTTTCTTCTATGCTCTTTCTTCTTACAACTCAGGCCTAAGATCCAACACCAACTTCCTTCACAAGATCCAACACCAACTTCCTTCACAATTCGCAAGATGACCGAAGAAGTCAGAGTAAAAAAAAAAGCAACGTGTCATTCAACCCTTAGAATCCCTTTTTCTCCCTTCAATAGAGAAATCTTCTAGATAATAAACGCAACAAAAGCTACTTCAGAAACAAATGAAAATCAATGCCCAAACAATCGAATCTTGAAAGTTAAAAAAAAACTCTAATTTTAAGATTTTTCAACATCATAACCAAGTAATAATTTAATAAACACCAAGACGAAATAAGTAGTAAACCCTAAATGGAAAAAAACAAGTTCTTCCTTCCACATGTGAAAACAATAGGTCACAACCTGCAAAGCTAATACAAGATGGATTCGAGGAGAAATTAAACTAAATGCAGCAGAGAAATCATATAGATCTGGAAGTAGAAAAGAGAAATTACCAGACGGAGCAACAAGATCGGAAAGGCAGCTCGATCTGAGGCACCGTTGGACCAACAAGATAATGAAAAAAAAAAACTCAAACACAGTAACTTTAAGCAAGAATCTGAAGATAAAAATAGTAGATCCAGAATCGTAGGTCCTTGGATCTCGATGGAAAACGCAAGAGAGGTACATTGCGGTGAAGAAATCGCCTAGATCCCGGGTCGAGGAAGGAAGTTTACCTCATCGACAGGAAGATCCGACAACGACGGGATCTCGCGAACTCTCAGATCTGTCTCCGCAGAGAGCTTGGAGAGGAGAAGAGGGAGGTGAGGCTGAGTGAAGAGTGAAGTGTTGGAGGGAAGAGTGAAGTGTATACGGTGGACGGCGCTCTAGGTTTAGGTTTGGAGGGAAAAGTGAAGTATTGTAAATTTTGGTTAAGTATGGGTGGAAAAATTAAATTATTTTATTTTGGTTCATTAACACCGGGTTTTAAAAACCGCTGTTAAAATCGATGTCTATTAACGAAAAAAAGACGCTCATAGACATTACCTAAAAAATCGATGTCTATGAGCGAAAATCTACGCTCATAGACACCGGTTGAGTCTTTGGAAATACTCAAAGATATCGATTTTTACTTAAAACTGTTGTTGTTCCACCGATGTCTATGAGGATTTTTCTTGTAGTGCATCGGTCCATCACAATGGTGGTGATCCTTGGAAATCATCACCATCATTTTGTAAGATCAATAGAACATATTGATTATGATCTTCGAATAATAGTCCCACAATAGTGTTGATCCTTAGAAACCAACACCACCATTTTGTTATTTATCATTTACTAAAGTGGCCCTCAGTACATAGTTGAGTTGACTACTGTTGGATAGATATTGCTACAATGGACAAGGGGTTTAATCTCGGTAAAATTGAGAAAAATGCTCTCCCTATAGTGGCTAACTGTAACTTCCCGATTTACCTCCTCATATATAATCGTGGAACTGATTGTGTGGGGTTGGGGTGTGACAGATTCCACCCTTATTGTTACAATGTTTATACTAAAGTGTGTATAAGCTTGCTGCATATTAAACAAATACATTATTATATTTAAAACAAAGCATGTCTAAATCATATCAGTGGTCATGCTAATGTAGGGTTACCTCCAAAATTTTGTTCTTTAATTCATCAAACACTTCAATTCGATTCTGTGAGGAGGTAGTCTTATTTTTTCAGTAACTACTGACTCGTCCTTTCCTTTTTCATCGACATTCAAATCAGACTCATAGCCTAGAAAACTCCTCAGCCTCAACATCATTCAAATATCCCCTTTACTGACTGAATAAGATCTACAATAACTAATTGATTTTTGACTCTCCTTTTTTTGGAACCCTATCAAATTAAACCATAAATGGGTAGTTCCTGTAGGGTGCATTATACCATAGGAGATGCTCTTTTTGGTACAAACCTTCCTCCTAGTGTATGTAGTATCCTGTTATGTTTGTGTCGTGCTCCCACCAACAATAATAAGTTGGCCATATATAAAGGTGATAGTAATGCAAATATGTGTAACTTTACAACTGATTTTGCAATGAATGAGTTGCTCCTACTATAAAATGGTCAAATTGACCTTGCTTAGATCCCAAACTATCACCATTATACTTCTTTGCATACGCAATGTGTCATGCTCAGTTCTAAAATGATGAAACCTAAGCTTCAACAGTTTGTGGTACGCTTCATGCTTGAGTTTGGTTTCCAAAAGTCCCAATATTGCAATTCCTTGCTTTCTAAGGAGACCCTCTACTAGGAATGATAATTTATTTTGAACCCTATAGAAGATCTGATATCTGACCTGAATGAAGGAGAGTATGAAGAGATTTTTTTTTGGACTTGATTAAACAATCGAGTAATCAATATGAAGATTTTTGGGTTCAAATCTAGAGACAGGTTTAGTAGAATTATACTCATACCTAACCCGAATACCCAATTATAATCCTATATTCTTTAACTTTTTTTTTGGGATGAAATAAGGTTTAATCCTAAAACTCTTAATTCAGTTAAGCGGAATACATCGACATTATCAATTGAACTAGAGTTGCACCATTGAATATTAGTTTTCAAAAATCAGCACCACAGATAGTTCGATTAACTTGAGTTTTGATCGAATTAATTGATGTTTTATAGGTTTAGTTTGGTTGATCTTTATCGGAAAGATTGGTCGGTTTGGTTAGCTCGAAAAAATTTGATTTATTCAGTTTCAATTTAATCAATTCGGTCGATTGAGTTTTGAACCGGTTGCTCAATCCTAATTGGGATAAATTATTTTCAATATTTTATTATTTCTTCTATGATATGTAATTTGTTAATTTTTTACTTTTAATCTTTTTTCTTCTTATTTTCTTAAAGAATTTAGTAAATATTCATAACTTAATCAAAATAATTTAAATTTAAAATATATATATAATTATAGGTGGTAATAGGATATTTGGATAGGTTATGAATATTTGATCCTTCAATAAGTATGAGAATAAGGAAGGATATGAAAGTTGAATATTTCATGGGAACAAAAATAAATATAATAAATGGGGGCAGAGACAAAAGATATAAAATCTAATTTAAATCTGACTTATTATCATCCCCATCCTCTACTCTTATTTGCTGGACTGGTTGAAGCTCCTAAAATTCTATATACTATCTTCATGTCTCCCATTAAGGGTGGAGTTAATGTAGGTCCAAAGTCTTGGTAGAAAAAAAATGGTAACATGCAATTTTTTAAAAAATAAAGATAATCATTAATGAGCTCATTAGAGAAAAAAATATATTTCAAAATGTGGGCTTAGAGAAAAAATAATAACATGCAATTAAAAAAACTAAAGAATAAATATAATCATGAGCTCATTAGAGAAAAAACAGAATATACAATGAACTTTAAGGAGTTCCTAGAACTCCATCAGTTCATGAAGATATTTATTTAAGATTTATAGATAGTTCAAATATTTATTTAAGAACTATAGATAGATACAATCCTATTAAAAAATATATGTGATATTTGAATTTTATTTTAAGTTAAAAAATATAAATAATTTTAGTTTGAGCTTGGTTTGAAATAAAATTGGAGTTAGTTTTACTTGTTGGAACCTCGATTCAAATTATAGTTTGAAATGACTTAAATTTAAGTTGGATTCAAATTATTTAATTTTAATTTAATATATTTTAATTAAAATTGTATAAAAAAATAATCAAAGTTTCATTTAAGTTCAGTTCATGAATAATTCGTGAATAATTGAATAAAATGACTTCTTATGCATGTGCCTCTCATCATGTTATATGAGAACAGACTAGATATTAGGGACGAGTGAATCAATTGGCGGTTCCACCTTTTGCTAGTGATCAGACTTCTTATGCATGTGGTCGTCAACTCGAGAAGCACTCGTGTAATTGTGTTTACTGATTTATCGGTCCCCTCAGATGAGTCTAGTGGTTAGCACATGAAGTATTGTCATCAATAAGGTCTGAGGTTCGAATCTCGGTAAAATCGAGATAAATGTCTCCTTTATATGTTAGTCACTATTCCAAAGGCTAGTAACCGTCCGTGATTTATCTTCTTTGTATTGATCTGAGATGAATTGATGAAGACGCTAGAAGCATACATATTCGTATTCGCCTTTTGTCATTAGTGTTTACTGATCTACCGGTTGAACCGAAAGTGGGGCCAAGCAGTATCCTCTCCGGAGGAGAATTCTGTTTTAGTTCAAATGGATAAGACTTGGATTCCGAAAATAGATATCATTTCCCTAACACCTACTAAAACCCTCTCTCTCCTCTCCGGTCATCTTCCGACAAAGCGAAAAAAGGACGCCAAATGGCGTCGGTGACGAGGATTGCTATCACCAGGTCCCTTCTCTCTGCATCTGCTTCCGAACCGCCCTCCTCTTCCCTCTCTTCCTTCCTCTCACCTTCCTCTCTCCGCCTCCCATCCACGCTCCCCCCTCTTTCGCTTTCCCTCTCTTTCTCCTCATTGCCGTTACCCAAGCACCGGAGAATCCCCCCTGCCCTCTCTGCGGCCGACGACGACGACGCGGAGGCCGGCGCCACCGACTACGACATGGATGAGGAGGATGTCGAGGAGCTGGATAACAAGAAGGACTATGACATCGAGTACGACAAGATACTCGGCGTCGCGCCAGTTTCCTCCTCCGCCGACTCGCCAGACGACATCGAGATGGTCGCCGTCGAGAGCTTCGTATCCACGCAAGGGTGGGAGTCCGAGACCGTCGTTGACTACCGTATCAACGAGGAGGAGTTCCACAAGATCCGCCTCTTTCACTGCGACTTCTTTATTCGGAAGCCGCCCGACCCCGATGACAACGTCTACGACTTCCGAGAGGCATCGTCTCTTCTATCTTTATTTCTCTGGTAGGTCATGATGCCCTGTTCCTCCCCTTTCTGACGCGATTTTCTTTGTGGCTTTTCAACAAGCAGATGTATGTTACTCCTCCTGACACGGATGTCTACTCAATTCCGAAGGTTTTAGCTCCCATGCCTCAGAAGGTATGCATAAAAAAGTTGCAAATTTTGTAACGCTGTGTGGAACATAACTATGATTCATTAAGGATAGCATGTGTAAACTGAAGCTTACTGCTTACGCAACTAATAGCTTATTTCTTGGGTTTGTTAGTACATTCGGTGTGCAAAATCAAACTTTGGAAGCTACAATGTCACGGAGCCACCCATAGACGCACCTAGAGATCCATTGTACAAAACTGAGAGGGAAATTATGAAGGTATGTATCTGATGAATTTCTTTATTCAGTGCTTCTCTATCAGTACAAATGTCTCATGTGATTTGGAATTGTTGAAACTTGAAATGGTCAGGGGAGTGATAAAGTCCTTTTTATACAATCTCGTTGGTTAAAACTTACAGGAGATGAACATAAACGAGTAATGTTTGCCCAACAGCAATCCAATTCTACATATTTTTGCCTTGAATCCTGAGCTTAGCCTTTTGATTGAAATTCATCTTCCTGTGGTACCATTAACCCAATGCTCGTAAGAGTTAGTTGTCTAAATCGTTTGGAAAGATAGGTCGCTAAAATCTCTTCCAGACAAGGAAATTTTAGAAAGAAAAAGACATTCTCTCCTAGATGGTTCTTATTGACATGATGCTTATCTATGATTTGGAAGCATCATTACTTGTGTCCATTTCTTTTCTCTTGTTGATTATGTAAATCCTCATATTGAGTCCAATTTCAAATCTTTGGAAATCTTATGTCTCGTCTCTCTCTTTTATCTTTGCCTTCAGCAGGTAGATCATGAAGAATAGTTCCTACTGTGACTAAGTATGGCTCTAGAGATGGAGGTAATGCAATAACTAAGAAAGAAAAGAACTAGAAAATCATATGATTTGGAACCCTAGTTTCTGGTTCTTACTCCATGACCTATGGACTTGTATGCTGAATCAACCCTTGAAAACTAGGAACTTTCTCTCTTAGAAAAATTCTAAAGACAGAGAAACCTTTTACAATAAATATGAAAATTAAGTGCAATAAAAGAATCTGTAAACTATGGAGCTTGGAGTTAAAGACCTTAAGCTTGTAAATAAAAATAACATAATAAAAAGTTGTCGTAGTAGAATTGTTGTCAAAAGGGTTTTATATAGAGTTCCCTTTGTCTCTCCTATATGACCCTGTGGATAAACTCCGATCTGCGTTAATGTTAGTCGACTCTTTTAAGCCATCAATTGATTGGAGCTAGATCTGTGCATGGTCTCTTTAGTTGTTGTCATCAGTTGACTTTACACCTTCTCAATTGGCTTAACAGCTTTTCAGTTGATTGTTGTCCATGCCAGTTGACTTTGACACCAATCAATCGACTATTTTGGATAAGCTCATAGGCTTGACTCTTGAGCCATTTTAATGTATTCAATTCTTTCAAACTCATAGTCTAACTCAATTTATTCTCTATCGGCTCCACACAAGATGAGTTGACTTTTTTTTTATAAGTTCCTAATCAATGCTATATAATATTTCAAATTTTAAAATTAATTTAGTCGACTAATTTAGTTTCTATCAAATGTTGAGTCGATTTGTTTCGAACAAAAACATTCTTTTGTTTGCTTGGAATAAAATATCTTTCAGTTTACTCATCTCGGAACAATATTTTTTTGTTCTCAAGAAATACATCTCGATTGCCTAGTTGATTAGTCAAGTATTCAAATATTGAATTGCCATTTACTCAACTCAAAACAAAACCTTTCTATTTGTGGCCAGTCTGTCTTCAACTGACTTCTTGGTTGACTAACCATATCAGTCGACTGAATTATCGACTTTGACCTTAAAACACCTATTTCTTAATCAACTCATCTAAGGTTTGGTTGACTCATCTTGGAACAAAACCTTTCTGTTCATAAGAAATACATTTTTGGTCAAGTGCCTAGTCAACTACTTAGGCATCAATTGACTAAAAGTCAACTCAACTTGAACAAAGCTTTCTATTTGCCACCAATCTCGACTAACCATATTGGTCGACTATATATGACCACTGGTCGACTGAATCATTGACTTTGACAACAAAATAATCATTTCTTGGTTGAGCCTCTACTAAGAGCACTACCAACTTCGAAAATATAGGCCACTTATAGTCTCTCACAATTTATATGCTAAGAGATTTTACCTCCAAGACTTCTCGTCTACTGTGTATGTGGCCGTCCTTAACCTACCAAGACTTGTCATCTATTACGTTTTCGGTAGTTCTTGATCTACTGGGATTTCTCATCTATTAGGTATAACCTTCTTATATGTTAGGTATTTGGTCATTCTTAACTTATTAGGACTTTCTTATTTGCCAAGTATGCCATCCTCGACCTAGGACTTTTTTTATCTACCAACACTTGCTAAACTTTTCCTTTGTCGTATGTTTGAACTAGATCCACTTTGGATTTTGACCATTGCACTTATAGCTGTCGGATAGGCCGTCCCACCTAAAATCAGTCATTTGGTAGGGCGGGGGCTGGCCCGCCATCTTGGCTGGATGGGAAGTCCCCAACCCAAGGTGGGTTGCGGGTTAGGCGGGCCAACCCATCAGATAATAAAAAATAATTATAGAAAAATCCCTACAATTTATTGAATTTAATCATTTCATAAATAAACTTTGACTTGAAGGCTTATTTCTGTTTCAAGTTTTTCAATTTTTTTTCCTTCTCAACTTACGGGTCAACCAGAGCTTGCCCCAATCCTCCTGGACTTGCAACTTGTGTGGACTAGCCTGTTTAGGCCTGCTTTTAAATGAGTTGATAAAATTTCAACCTAACTTGCTTAAATTATTTGGGGGGTCGGTCCAATCAAATAGGCTCAACCCAAATTGACGGCTTGAATTGCACTTGCAATATCAAATGACCTGATATATTACCCTAGTAATGTAGGATCTTGTTTGATGCTAGAGGGGGTGAATAGCGTAATTGAAATTTCTTTGTTCTTTTTCTATCAGAGTCATTGGTAGCGAAACGAAATAAAGAAACTTAAAGAACAAAAGCAAGAAACACAAAGAACACCAAATTTACTTGCTTCCCAACTTCAAGGGTTAGTATATCCTAGGCTATACACGAAGCGGTCGTCTACTATAATCTTTCTCCTTTTCAGACTCTTCTGGAGGCAGAGAAACCTCTTACATGTTGTAAGGACAATCACAATATGAAAAATAGATAAATGATATAATAACAAGCATAAAAGAAAAACAAACTTGTCATGAGCAGCTGGAAACCATGAGTGCTATGATACTCCTCCTGGCGCTTCTCGGAACACACGAGCAGGACTTTAGAGCACTTTTTGAGCACTAACACGAAGATGTACGTTTGCAAAAGTTGCTTGAAGATGCTGCCTCGACTCCCCTTTTATACAACTTGATCGGCACTTCGATCGACTGGAGGCCCTCCGGTCGCCGGGATGCTGCTAACGTGGCTGCAAACTCGATCCTCTTCGAGATAAATTTTGACCTCTTGGTCGATCGGACACTTCATCTCGAGCTCAGCCTAAACCTATCTGAGACCCGACTTTTCGATCGATTGGAATGCCTTTCGGTCGACTGGATCTTGAGTCCAATGACCTAGACCAGTTCGTTCAACTATTGTTTCTTGCAAAACAAATAAGCAAATAACAAGCAAAACCTAGTACTTAGTTTACCTAAACCTACTAGGTTCAATTGCTTGGAGTTCATTCCTTCAAGACTTCTTTCTTTGCCAAGCAATCATCTCCCAGTTGACTCCACTTGAACTTGTTTTTTCTAGTTCCCAACTAGGACTTTCACTGCTTGGTTCCCAACCATGACTTCCACTGCCTAGCCCTGTTACGACTTCCATTGTCTGGTTCCCAACTAGGATTTCCACTGGCTAGTCTCGCTAGGATAGTTATTGCCCAGTTCCCAACCAAGACTTCCCCTTGTCTAGTCCCACTAGGTATTTTCACCAACCTGCCAAGTATCTTGTCTTACTTGGACTTTTCACCCATTTTCAAATTTTAAGTCAACCTTGACTTTGCTTGGACTCTTCACTTAACTTGATCAACTATGATCAAATTATTTGGTCACCTTTTACCAAATTCCCTTAAACATATTGTTCAAATAAATATTTAAAACTCTAGAGGTCGATTGCACCAATAATCTCTCCCTTTTTTTATGCTTGACAATATATTTAAGTTAGGCTAGTTAGCCTAACATATAGGGTTTATGCCAAATTAAAGAATTATGGATAACACTCTTGTTCTCCCACTTTGGCACATATTAACAGTAGTTAAACTCCTAAGGATATCTTCTGGTGTTGTATCAACAATAGGGTATTTCCTTGGTAAAAAATTAACCCTTGCCCTCTTGAAATCAGAAATTTTCCAACAAGAAAGGAATTTTAAAATATGATTATGCTTAAAAACTTTTGAAAGAGAAGGGTGATTTGAAAAACATTTTGAAAAAAAATTGAGAGAACATAATTTGAAAGCATCTTTTCAAAAATGCTTAAAAAAAATTTGAAGCATATTTCCAAAGAAGAAATAATTTTGAAGTATGAAAATATCTTTGAAAATTTTGTAAGAAGAGATTTTGAAAATAGGCCTTTTTAAAAAAAAAAAATTGTCAATATTTTTTTTAAGAAACAAGATTCTTTTTAAATATTGATCTTTCAAGAGAGTCTCCCCTTAACCTGACACCCCCTTAGGACATCCTTGTTAATAACAAGGGATCCTATATATCTGATAGGTTTGGGTGTGTTATGGTTGACCTAAGGATCTAGAAGCTAAGTGTCGATCAACAACAATCATTTCAAAGATGTATAGAATTTTGAAAAAAAAATATATATTTACATCCAATCAAATATGAATTATCATTCAACATCATTATGTGAATCATTATTTTGAAAATATGTTTAATAAAATATTCCTATAGAATTTTGAAAACCTTTTCAAAAATATTTTCAATTTAAGTTGTCTTAATATCTCACCCATTCTATATATCTCAGTATACACAAACAGGGTAGTCTTATATGTTTTGTGAGATGAGTATTCCAATTTTATCTTTGTTGATTTAGTTTGAGTTCTAAGGATTATTTGACCTTGGTTTAATCGTTGATCAATTAAGTGCACATTTTAGGCTTCCAGATCATGGTGAGGCACATTGACTTTCTTGGGTATCGGAACAATGACCACTTCCTTAGACAAAGCTGATTCGAGAAATTGAACACTTAACTAATGATCTAGTTAGACCATTAGTTAAGTAGCTTCAATTAGTTTCACTTAGTTAAGCCGACCAAGTATGGTACTCCTTACTCCACCTGACTACCTAGACTAAGCTTCCTTAACATGCTATCATCTCGCCCCATCTTAGTACTATGTTGTGCAAGTATCAATCAAACCTATATCCTTTGTCCTATATTTTCCCTATCTATCTGTTCTAAGATGAGGAATTAAAATCATGGATAAAATATATGGCATGTGAGACATGCAATATTGCAATTAATTAAGATATGCATGAGCATGTCAATTTGAACATGCCATCAATCAAGTCAAAACAATCAAACACTTAAGATATTAGTTTCTAATTATGTATCAAAATCTTGATTTGATATATTTTTTGTTAACCTTGCATGTGTCAACCCACTTTGACACATTTTAATTATTAAGGTTTCTAGTCTTATCAAACGAAATTTTATTGATGGTTGCATAATTAAATGTTACTTGATTTTAACTTTGTTTATGAGTTTTAAGATGTTGATTTGAATTTAACTTAGATATGTAACCGGTCTATATTGATGGTTGCATAATTAAATGTTACTTGATTTTAACTTTGTTTATGAGTTTTAAGATGTTGATTTGAATTTAACTTAGATATGTAACCGGTCTATATTTTGAGATTTAGATAATATATTAATATTCTTTTTGAGATTTTTAATTTATGTTTCAAAACAACATTTTGTTTTTCCAATTTTATAAAGCTTTTGTTTTCTGAATTTTTAAATTTAAAAAAAATTTCTTTTGAGTTTTTACATTTCACAACTCGAATTTTTAAAGTTCAAAACTGATTTTTATTATTTAAATTTCTTAACTTTGAACTTTATGATTTTTTTTTTTAAAATTTAAAAGTTAATTTTTGAATTTTTAAACTTTGAATTTAGATTTGAAAATTAATTTTTATCTGAATTTTAAATTTTAAGATTCACATTATGTTTTTCAAAATTCAAAGATTTGTTTTCTTTAATTTTAAAATTCAATTTCTGATTTTTAGATTTTAAAGACTGTTTTTCTATTTTTGTTAATTTTGAAAATGGTTTATTTGATTTTTAAAAATTCTTTTTGATTAAATTTAAATTATTTAGATTTAAATTATTAATTAGATCTGGATTGATTAATTCATGGTTATCTTGATTAAATAAATTATTAATTAAATCTGAATTAATTGGTTTATCTTTAAAATTAATTTTTTGATTAGTCGGATGAATATTTTGACCGATCAGACCAAGGTTTGTGTCGACCTGATCATAGTCTTTATTGACTTGATCAAGGTCTTTATTAAGTTTAGATTATTATTTAAATTAACCAATTTATTTTTAATTAATTTCAAATTAATTGATTTTTTATTCATTAATTTATTTTTGATAATTAAATTTGAATTAGGTGAATTATTAGAACCAACAAAGGAAGATTTATAATGCATATCGAAATTGCTATCATAATTGAAAACATTTAAATTATTACTATTATGCATAGCAAAAATGGGATTTTCATAACATTTAAAATCACTAACCTTAATCACTCCCCCTATTCTTAGATCTCCTCTATGGGCATTCGTTCTTGTAATGTCTGGTCTCATTGCACTTGAAGCATGTCACATGTTCCTTACTGCTCGGGTCCCTGATATTTGCTCCTCCTTTGGTTATGAAGACCGATTCTTATGAGTAGGGAACTTAGTTTTGCTTAAAGCATGTTATGTGGAATTTTAAATTAACTTAACATCCTTACCTTTTGAGTCCTCATTAGGATTCTCCCCCTTGACCGTTGACGGTTTAGACTCGGGCTTCAACTCATATTCAGACTTAAGTTCGACTTGACTTTCTAGCTTCGACAGATCCTCTTGAAGCTTGATCAATAGAGTCCAAAGACCATGGGCATTTTTGAACTTGCCTAGCCTACACAAAATATTGTTAGGTAAAATATTTGAATTAACTTGGGTACTTTTCCATTCACTTCTGAATCGTTCTTTCAATGACACCTAGCTGTTTCAAAATATTTTGTCTTGTAGGGTGGTGGCTCGTGGATGCATCGATTGAGCTCTCCTTCGTACTCCATATTCTTACTGCGCTTTTTGTTAACAAATAAAAGAAAAGAGAATTTAAATAAAAATATACCTCTAGCATGCTCCTCAGGTGCTTAGTCCATTGAAGAGCCTCCTAGCTTGAATATCAAATTGTAGGATCTTGTTCAATGCTAGAGTGGGGGGGTAGGATAGCATAATTGAAATTTCTTCATTCTTTTCTATCAGAGTTGTTAGTAGCGTAACGGAATAAAGCGACTTAAAGAACAAAGGCAAGAAACACAAGGAACACCAAATTTACTTGGTTCTCAAACCCCGGGATTAGTACATCCAAGGCTATGCATGAAGCGGTAGTTCACTAGTGTCTTTCTTCTTTCCGGACTCTTCCGGAGGCGGAGAAACCTCTTACAAGTTATAAGGACAATCACAAATATGAAAAATAGATAAATGATATAATAACAAGCATAAATGAAAAACAAACTCGTTGTGAGTTGGTTGGAAACCTGAGTGCTGTGACATTCCTCCTAGCGCTTCTCGAAACACACGAGCAGGACTTTAGAGCACTAGCATGAAGATGGATGTTTGCAAGAGTTGTTGGAAGACGTGGTCTCGACCCCATTTTATACAACTCGATCGACACTTCCCCGGTTAACTGGAGGCCCTCTGGTCGCTTGGATGCTGTTGACGTGGCTACAAACTCTATCCTCTTCGATATAAATTTTTGACCCCCTGATCGACTGGACACCCTCTGGTCATCTTGAGCTCAGCCAAACCTTATCTGAGACCTGACTCGTTTAGACTGGATTAGGTCATCTTTCAGTTGTCTGGACTTTTCGGTTCATCGGACTGCCTTCCGATCGACTGGATCCTAAGTCCGATGACCCAGACCAATTCCCAACTAGTCCTGCCCGAGCCTTCGTTCAACTGTTGTTTCCTGCAAAACAAACAAGCAAACAACAAGCAAAACAAGCAGACCCTAGTACTTGGTTTACCTAAACCTACTAGGTTTAAGACTTCTCTCTTTGCCAAGAAATTAGCTCCCAGTTGACTCCACTTGGACTTGTTTCACCGAGTTCCTAACAAGGACTTCCACTGCCTGGTCCTCCTAACCTCGCTAGGACTTCTATTGCTTGGTTCCCAACCAAAACTTCCTTTTGCCTAGTCCCACTAGGTTTTTTCACTAATCTGCCAAGTATCTAGTACTACTTGGACTTCTCACTTATTTCCAAACTTCAAGTCAACCTTGACTTTGCTTGGACTCTTCACTTAACTTAATCAACCATGGTCAAGCTATTTAGGCACCCTTAACCAAATTCCTTTAAACATATTGTTTAAACAAGCATTCAAAACTCTAAAGGTTGATTGCACTAACAAGTAACACAATATGAACCCAACTTAAACCTTTGACAAACACATCAAAATCATATGGTCATACCATGGTTTAAAATTTCATATAATGCCGAGCGAAACAAATGAAATTTATTATTCTGTTGGCCGCTCAACACCACTAGCACTGCAGAAGGGACCTCCGGTGGTCTCGGCGAGGCCTTCGTGACATTCGTGGGTTGCGGTGCCTCCGATTGGTTGTAGTGAGGCCGTTGCACCTCCGGCTGGTCACAGCGAGGCCGCTACACCTCTAGTAGGTTGTGGCGGGGGGTGCGCATGGGCACCGGGTACAAAATCATAGGAAAAAAATTAAAACTTAGATTAATAATTTCAATCAACTCCTAGCTATAATAGAATAGGTTTAATCAAAGCCTAATAAAACTATCTTTTATATATATATATATATATATATATATACCATATGAAGGTGTCGTGATGCTGTATTTTTTTAAAAAAATATTTTATTTTCGAGTTTTTGTATTTTAAATATTTAGATTAAATTTTTTATTTTTAATTAATATATTTTATATTTAAAAAATATCAAAATTTTATTGGCATTGCACAATACAGTATCAAAACCGTATTGTTCTACTCATAAATGAAACTCCGAAAACCATTGGTAGACTCAACCACTTGAGGCATAATTGTACCAACAACTACATCTTTATCTTTATTTAATCAACATCATTACTTTTTTTTGGCGCGAAAGTATAATATGTGTAATATCAAAAACGATGTACATCCTTATGTCTGAACATACATTAGTCTTAACCACATGGCCGGTGATTGTATGTTGATGATCCTATACACATGTATCTGTGTCTTTCTAAAGATACTCTCTATATCTATCCTCTCATTATCAAAAAGCTTCCTATCTCTTATTATCCATAAGCGATGAATCAAACAAGACATGGCCAGGTGCCTTGCTCTAGTCAGAATCTGCGTGCTTTGATATTGGTTCCTAAAAACCCAAAGCATCCTCTATTATGTGCTCATCTCTTGTGGCATGCGCATAGCATATTGCAAATAGGGCATTGGAAGAACAGGAGCTCTTGGATTTGTATCCCTCCTCCACATAGAACATAAATTTTATTTTCCACAAATGATAGTGCCAAGAGCCAGGTTGAAAGCATGACTAGGTTGGATATAGGTTTTCCATAGCGCACCAAACGAAACTTTCCTTCTCCCATGCCTCCTGAAGAAGTCATGCTCTACATACTCCTTTACCCTCTAGTGTATACCACTCTCTCAGTGAGTCTGATGTTGCTATAGCAGTGCCTTTGGTTGCAAGTATCTCATCCCTGATTTAAGAAGCTCCTTGATCGGGAGAGTCTCCATGTTTTAATCAAGGATGATTGACGTTGTTAATCATCATCGTTATTGTCAATAGAACATCTAACCACTCTTTATTTGAACTATTTATTTCATCAATTCACCCTCAATTATTAGTTCATTAATGCAATGCCAGCAAATGTTTGCATGCTAGTTTTTTAACCATCCAATTTTGAATCTTGCATGAAAAAGATCATCTTTTGATGACAACAATAATTTCTGAACCCAAATGGCTAAATTGGACAAAAAAAATCACCTTCTATGATATAAGATTAAATAAACAAACAAGCACTTGTTCAAATGCAATCCAATTTTGTTCATTTTCTGGAATAAATACAGTTAAACTTATGTGAATCAGAAATCCTTGCAACTCACAACAATCATCTCCAAAAGAATCTAGGGATGTTAGAAGTTTTGTATCTCTTGTAACATTCAATTCCAAATAATATTAGCTACTTTAGGTTTTTAATCTGTAATCTTTCTTGTAGTTAGACGCCATTCTCATCATGTGTATATTCCTTATTTAACTTCAGAATCAATCATGAAAGTAGAACTATTGTGGAGTTGAGGATTCCAAAGAAAACTCATTATATGTAACCATTTATAAAGATTCACATCTTCAATAATTATTTTTCAATAGGCTTGTATCTGCATAAAATAATAATAATAAAATTGTAATTAGTAATCAAAACAAGATAAATTATTGTTGTTGTACATGGCTGTTATTGACCCAAATTGGAGCTCATTTATTTAATCGTCATCTTTAACATTCCCATTTGTTCTGTTGAATGTCAAAGATTTGTGTTTTCTGATTGTTGCCTCTTTGATCGTTGCAAATAGATTGGGATGGCCAGACCAAAGCATAAATTTCCATGAACCATTTCAAAATTGAATCAGCCCATAAAATATTTGACAATAACTGAATTTTTATTATTGAAAAAAATAAAGTTTTAATTATTAGATTAATAATTAAAAATATTTCAAACATTATTAAAGTTCAGTAGTCCATCTTCCATCTTCTGAATCTACCATGCATGACACATAACTGCTCTGAAATTATGCTAGAATGTAGTAGTATTTCTTTCCCCTATTGGTGAGGTTGATGAGTCCTTTTGTTCACTAGGAGAGATTAATATCAAATGAGAAATAATAAGTTAATTAATAGTCATCCTACTCAAATCTTTTCTTTCTATGAATCTCAAAAGCATTAAAAAATAGGTAGATATGTTACCTTAACGACCCCCTAATGTCGGCTCCACGTATATGGAAGGAGGTAAATATAGGTACACAGACGTTAAGCGCATGGTGGGGTAAACCTCAGGTCGTCAGTACCTGAGAATCGACTCTTGACCATTACGCCATGTGCCCACCATCTGCGCTATGCCCAGGGGCATCTTTTGAGCATTAAAATTACTATAGTTTATATATAATAATAACAACCAAGCCTTATTCTACTAGGTGAGGCCGACTATATGAATCCTTTTACGCCATTTGACTTTATCCCATACTATATCATCATCTATACTTAAATAAATTTTATTTATTGTTGCTAACTAAGTCTTTTTTGGTCTTCCTCTTCCTCGTTTGATGTGCGTGTTTATCATTGTTTCACATTGCCTAATTGGAGCATTTATTGGTCGTCTAAGTACATGCCTGATCTTAAACGTGTCTCTAGTTTTCCCTTAATAGATACAATTCCGACTTTCTTTTTAATGCTTTCATTTCTTATCCTGTCCATCCTCATATATCCACACATTCGCCTTAAGATCCTCATCTTGCAACTCTCATCTTCTGCTCATGTTCTTGAGTCATAGTTCAATATTCAGCTTCATATAACATAGCAGGTCTAACTGCGATTTTGTAAAATTTTCCTCTAAATTTAAGAGATACTTTACGATCACATAAAATACCCAACGCTCTTCTTCATTTCAACCATCCGCTTGTATTCTATATAAGACATCTCTTGTCCCCTCGGTACGGACAGTTGGCTAGCACATGGTGATGTTGCCACCATGAGGTCGGGGATCAAATCTCGGCTAGTAGCCGGGTGCCTGCCTTCCCCCATACACTATTCAACTACTCAAGGCTAGTAGTTACTCGTGATTTACCTCTTCCGTATTAGCCTAGAGACGGGCTGACGGAGGCATTGGGGCGAGCGAATCACCTTTTGCCACCATATATAAGACATTTTTCTCAATCCCTCTATTGTTTTACAAAAATGATACTAAATATTTAAAACTCTCATTTCCAGACAACTTGTCATCTCTTATCTTCATAATTATCTCACTTCGTTTAATATTTCTAAAATTAAATTCTATATATTCTATTTTTATTCTACTAAGCCTAAAACATTTCCCTTCTAGTGTTTCCGGCTAAGATTCTAGTTTAGCATTTACTCCTTCACGTATTTTATCTACCAAAATAATATCATCTGCAAACAACATGCACCATGGTACTCTTGAATATGTGCAGTGAGTTCGTTCATTAGTGTAAAAAGATAGGAACTTAGAGTTGATCCTTGATGTAACCATATCTTTATTGGAAATGTTTTAGTTATTATGCCTGAAGTTTTTACTCTAGTCGTTATATCCTCCTATATATCCTTAATTAGTTCAATATATGTTATGCTAACATCTCTATTTTCTAGAATTTTCCATAGATTTTTTTAAACTCTATCATAAGCTTTTTCTAAGTCAATGAATACCATGTGTAGATTTTGTTTTTGTTTCGATATTTTTCAATTAGTTGTCTATGGAGATGTATAGTTTTTATTATTGACCTTCAGGCATGAACCCAAATTAATTTTCGGTCACCATGGTCTTCTTCCTTAATTTTTTTTTATTACTCTTTCCCAAAGTTTCATGATATGACTCGTTAGTTTAATATCCCTATAGTTTGTACAATTTTGTACACATCTCTTGTTCTTATATAAGGGAACTAGAGTACTTGCCCTCATTGATCTAATATTTTTTTTGTTTTCAATATCATGTTAAATAATTTTATAAGTCATTTCATATTTTGTTTTCCTAGACACTTCCATACTTCTACAGGAATATCATCTGGTCCAATGATTTTTCCATTGTGCATCCTATTTAAAACTTGTTTTACTTCTAAAGTTTGAATCTTACGATAAAAATTTAGTCTATATTCGTTTGATCTACTTAAATTACTTAAGTTAAGTTGCTCACGAAAATCTTTATTAAAAAGTTGATAAAAATACTTTTTCCATCGTTCTTTTATTTCTCCATCGTTAGTACCCTATTGCATTAGATCTCTTGTCTTCCTTTCTTTCATTTTAGCTATTCTATAAATGTCTCTTTCCCCCTCTTTTGTATCCAATTTTGATATAATTATTTAAAAGTTTTATTTTTTGTTTCATTCACTACTTTCTTAGCCTCTTTCTTGGCTATTGTATATTTTCTTAAGTTTTTCTCGTTCTTATAAATATATAATTTCTTATAAGTTGTTCGTTATTCTTTCATCTTCTCTTGTACCTTATCATTCCACCACTAAGGTGGCAAAAGGCGACTACGCTCGCCCCTAATGCCCTCGCTAACTCGTTCCAGGGCCAACACGGAGGAGGTAAATTACGGGTGACTACTAGCTTTTGAAATAGTGAATGACGCATAAGAGAGGCATTTATCTTGGCTATGCTGAGATTCGAACCCCAGACCTCATGGTGGCAGCACCTCATGCGCTAGCCACTAGACTGCCCCGAGGGGATTATCATTCCACTACCAAGATTCCTCACTTAACTCTGCCCATGATGACCGATCATGGCTGGTCCCAAGCCCGGATAAAGGAGGAGGGTTGCGTTAGGTTGTCAGCGTGTCAAAACTATGGCAAATATTCAATGAATAGATCTTACCAAGATTCCTTAGTGGTGCATGTCCCTTGATTCACCGAGTATACTCTTTGCTACTATTTTCAACTTTGATACCATCTTATCCCATGTTATATTAGAGTCATCGTATATTTCACCTAATACTTTACTCTTATCTTCTCTTTAAATATATTTTGCTTTCCTTCCTTTAATTTCCATCAATTAATTTTAGAAGTCGTGTATATTTTCTTTCTATTGATAATATGCTTGAAGCGTATATCCAACATTACTAACCTATGTTGGGTAGTTAATCTTTCTCCAGAGATAATCTTGCAACCTTTATAAATCTCTCTATCTAACCATAATAAAGTCAATTTGCGATTTATTATTCTCACTCTTAAAACTAAGTGTTCTTCACTTTTCTTAAAAAATATATTAACTAATATAAGGTTATATGATATTGCAAAATCTAATATAGCTTTTTCTTCTTTATTTTTCATTCCAAATCCATAACCCCTATATACCCTCTTATATTTCTCATTTTTCACTCCGATATACTCATTTAGATCACCTCCTATTAAAATCATTTCATTTGGCGGAATGTTTTGTAATACTTCATCTAAGTTGCCCCAAAACCTTGATTTGGTAACTTCATCTAATCCTACTTGCTGTGCATATATACTAATTACGTTCATAGTTTCTTTCACCACTATTATCTTAAGGGGTATAATGATATCTCCTTTTTAACTACTCTTTAACGAACTATTTACAACAATATCCACTTTATTTCTTGTTTTACTCTTTCCTGTGTACCATAATTTAAAACTCGAGTTCTTTATTATCTTTGTCTTCTTGTCTACCCATTTTGTCTTTTGTATACACAAAATATAAATTTTTCTCCTAATCATCGCATCTACTACCTCTATTGATTTACCAATGAGATTTTCTATGTTCCATGTTTCAACTATTAGACTATTAGTTTTTCTATAATATTTGTTTTTATCCAACTTATAGAGTGAGAACTTTTGTCTATTTAACATTACACCCAAGTTCTCATGGAGATGTAGCGGTCCTTGCCGATACGTTATAGTCAAACTTGCAACACGAACTCTTGCATATTTAGCACTACACCCAAGTTCTAGAGATGTAGCGGTCCTTATCGAGACGTTACAGTCGGACCCTATAACTTGTTCCTTCCGAGAAACAACCTAGCATTAGTATAATAGTTTAATAGATCCATTTATTGAACATTTGTTATAGTTTAACGCTGACTGATAACCTAACGCATCCCTCCTCCTTTATCTGAGTTTGGGACTAGTCATGACTGGTTCGTCATGGACAGAGTTACTATGATTTATATATATATATATATAAACTCTTTGACTTATTGTTGTAGATAGAATGCACACACTAAAAGTAGTTTGCCAATTTGTTAGTTAGGCTGAGACCACGATATAGGAATATAATTTGGGTAAGTTGATTTCAGTCGAGGCCGAATGGAGGGCTTATATGATTCCACTGTGGTAAGGTGTCTTATAAAGCTATTGAGTTTAAGGTGCATGCACTTTTGCTAAGGTAATAATGGGTGCTCAAGGACTAGTTTGAGTCGGTTGAGGTGGATTTGTTTAAACTAAGGTGGGAATTGAAGTTGAGTTAAAATTGAATTTACCTGAGGTGGATGTGGCTTGATGGAGGTGCTTGGCTTGCATTGGGGAGATTTTGGCTCCTTTTGTCTCTCTTGCTCAATCGAGGTGCAAGGCTTGTGCATTGCTCTCTCTGCAAGTCAATAGGGGTCCTGTCTCTATTCTAGTGGGCACTATGGGCATTTGAAAAAGCTACTAAAGATGCCTATTTATAGGCCATGTTAATGAGCATTGTCTAATGCCCTTATGGTAGGTGTCTTGCTCTAATTGGCTTTCCTTTTTCATTGTTATTTTGTACTTACATGACCGCAATCAAGGTTGTTCACATGGTAAACATCCAAGCACCCGAGACTAAGTGGCTGCCAGCTTTACAATCTAAAACATTATCAACGATTACTTCAAATAATTTTTTTGCTTAGACTTTTGCTTTTGTCTTCTTCCAGTCATTTTTTTCCCACCTAGCATGTCAAATGTATGCTTTATTTTTTTTGTTCGGAAACATAGGCTTATGATTAGGAGGCTCAAACCCAATTTTTATTTTTCAACCAATTCAAACATGTATTGCAGTTTTTTGGATTTCTTGAACAAAATACTTATGTGAAAAAAAAATCTAACAATTTCTCAACAGATTTCTTCCTTTTCAAAAAAAAAAAATTTGATTTTTTGTACTCTGATTATAATTAATGGATTTTTCCTAAAAGTCTCTATTATATATTTCCCCCTTATTTTGTGGCATTTGACCTCCAAGCAAATATAATGATAATTGAGGAAAAAGAGCCTGAGATCAACGAAGAAAAAAGTCAGCATCACAAAGGGAAATAATGATAAAATATATCCATTCTACCCAATCAGAACACCAAACATCTGAGCACCATGCCCAAAGGTTGGGCATCAGTCTTAGTGGGCTATGGGCGAGGGTGGAGCACTAACAGTAATCTTGGAGATGAGCTGCTATAGATGTAATGGATAGGAAGTGGACGATGGAATGATTAGTAGAGATCCTACGACATTATTTTTGCAAGAGTCTATGTACTCAATTCAGCACATCACATGGCTTCCTTTCCACCATCATGCATTATCACAAATGTAGCTTGATGCCATTTGAAATAACCCATGATTTGGTGTCTCAAGTCTTTTGTCTTTTTATATTAGCAATATCAGTATTAGATAAACCAAACAATCATATTTAAAATAAGTTTCCTTGCTAAATCTTATTTGCAAATGAGATTGTGCTAATTCCTGAGATATAAACTTACTCGCTGAATATTATTTGTTAATGATATTGTGCTAATTGATAGGAGTTTAAATAGAATAAATGCAAATCTTTAATTGTAGGAAAATACTTTAGAATAATAATAAAATTTAAAACCAATATTTTACCCTCAAGATAAAAGGAATATAAATAAAATAATTAACCTATTAGAATGGTATACATCAATTCAAATCAGCTTGGTTTTTTAATTTTTGATTCATGTAATATGAGAAATAATTTTGTGTATCGAACAATTTAAACAACTATTGTTCTGACAACTGCCGAAAGTTTACTAACATGTTGAAAGATCAGTTGAATACAAGGTCTGTTTTCTGATGCAACCTGTGAAATGCTTTATCTGCAGTTGTGGCAGTTTGATATTTCATCTCATTCCTGAGATATCAACTATATTTCTTACCTTTGTAGGTTTTTCTAACAAAGCACTATAGAAACCGACGACTCCGTGATTCAGAGTTTGTTCTGGATTTTGAAGAAATCTATGTCATTGATTCTAAAACAAAATCAATCACTAGAGCTAAAGTCCTGGTAAGATGTTTTTTTCATTGCATTGTACTGTTATTTTCATGGCTAGCTACTGATTTTTCAACCATTGTTAACATCTATCATATAATGAGGTTCTTTTCTAGAAGTAGGATCTGAGTTCCAAATTGTAAAAACAATCTTTAATAGTAACCAAAAGTTTTCCGAACTTGTACTCAATTCACAAATCTGGCATTTAATCTGGCTACCATATGCACCTCTTTCTGGGTAGAAGCACATTGTGAAATTATTTGATGAGACTATTTATAGATTTAGTGAAGTCGACCTAAATCTATATTTACATTTGGGAAAAGCAAACCATGATGAAATTGTTACCCTAAGATGCATTGAGGTTGATGATTTTACTGATAACATTTCCAATGATCCAACTAGTTAGATGTACATTAATATTAGCACTTTTTATATGTTAATATATTTTAGTCGCATAATATTCATTCATTTTTTCAAGTCAGTCAGTGGTCTAGTGTTTTTCTTTGGTTTTATTAACCTCCAAATAACAAAAGGTATCTGTTTATACTTATATAGTAGTTCTTTTGAAGTTGGTTTCTTGTGTTTTGGATCGACCGGAGGATCCTTCAGGCTTCAATTCAAATGGGTCATGTAGCAAAGTTTTCTTATCTGGGCTCCCCAACTTTGATCTTAAGACATATAAACACATTAATATACTTTAACACGAACGTTCATGTCTTGATGTTTAGGCTACAAGATGACATAACGAGTGTCAGACAGTAGCATTTTGCGATAACATGTATTACTCGTGCACAACCATTTTCTCAGTATCGATCTGAGCTGCCAGTAGTCCTCACTTCATGCATGTATTTACATGTATCTAACCATTTGGAGATGTATTTGGATAGATGATGCATTGACTTTCCCTTGGCAGGTTTCTGTTCCTGGGGGAAGAAACAGAGATAGGAGGAAGGATCTGCTAATCATTCGCGATGGTGGAAACTCATTCAAAATCATTGACAAGGTGTGTGTATGTAACCAATCCTCATATGATCTAAGTGACTAAATCAAGACCAAACACTGACCTAACTCGGTACCGAATTGATAGCAATGGTAGTTCAATCTAATCATATAAGAAATTCTAAAACAAATGATTTCAAGAAATTGTAAAACTATCTCGACCAGTGTGGATCTGAATGAATCTCTATCTGTTTGTTGACTTTCATATTTCGAAAGTACTGATGCTGATGTTCATTTCAGAGCGAAAGAGATGATCCCACCGCTGTTATAGAGAGAGAAGAGTGGTCGAAAACACGGCAAGAAATGGAGAATCACCTCCGAAAGCTCCGAGACTTCCATGTATCAAATTGGTTCTGATTAGTACAATTCAGATCCTCAGATTACTTTGTTGTAGGGCTTGCTTGAAGTCTATGTTGAATTCTTAATGGTCGAGAAAAATGAATATTAGATTCAACTATTGTGATGGCTGCCATTTTATTATGGTTTCTTTTAATGTATGTATATGGCTTCAATGTTTAAAATCATACTTTATTCCTGATCCAACATCAGATATCAACAAGTTCATTTGGAATTGTGTTGTTTATATTTTTAGCTACATAAAAATTTAATGGAAGAAAAGAAACTGTATAGTTCATTAACCAATTGGTATTCTTTTTCTCTGCCTTTGCAGAAACTAAAAATCTCAAATTAATTAATGCATTTCGCAGCCGCCATCGTGCTCTGCTTTGTTCGTCATCGTCATCTTGTTGCTCACCAGCGCCCTCGTGATCTCCACGCACAGCTCCGCATTCCGGCGCGCGAACTCCTCGAATCCCTCCGAGAACACCACCTCCTCCGCCTTGTCCACCACCACCCGCATCGCCCGCTCCTTCAGCATCCCGTCGGAGCATCGCTGCGCGACGTCCAGAGCGTCGAGCGCGTTGGCGGCGCGAAGGTCGGTTAGAATCCTCTGCTCGCAGCGCTGCCGGAGGAAGGGGATGTCGTACTTGTCTGCGGCGACGAGCAGGGAGCGCACGGTCGAGCTGGCCTCCTGCTCCGGCTGCGGCAGCTGGCCGGAGTAGAGGAACTCGAGCAGGCTCTGCAGCTCGTGCTGCGTGAGCTCAGGGAGAGAGATGGTGTTGCCGGCGGGCGCGGCCTTGCAGTCGTCGGCGAGCAGCATGGTCTTGAAGATTTCGGATTTAGACGCCTGCATGCAGCGATGATCATTTTTGCATCAGAACTCGGAACCGGAAAAGAGAGAGCTAGCTAGCGACGAACACACAGAGTAAATCCATTCACAAATCCATCGCACCAGCACAGCTCGATGCGCCGGAATCGGTCGGCCGTCGCCGGCCTTCACCAGGATGTCGGCGTGCATCCCTTCCCGCAGCGCCACCAACCCATCGAGGAAACCCACCTTCTCCTTCATCTCCTCCTCCCTCTGTTGCATCTCCTTCATCTTCTCGAACCCATGCAAAATCCCCTGCGAAAATTAACTCACAACGATCACGATTCATCATCTACCTACTCATTTCGTCCGAAAGGAAAAAAAAAAAAAAAAATCCATCTCCACGGCTCCACCCGCTTGCCTTGGCCGGCAGGCACTTAGAGCCGCCGCCGTCGAGTTCATTGAGGAAAGCGATCATGCTCCTGGCGCCGTCGTAGCAGGAGGCGCAGATGCTGTTCCTGGGCGGCCTGTAAACCGACACCGTCGGGCTACAAATGCAGCAATCCATCTTCAACTCCTCTCAATCTCTAGCTCCTTACTTCCTCCTTCACGAAATCCATCACCCCACTTTGCTGCCTCGATTGATTTATACAGAAACATCTGGTTGGCGTAGCGCAGCAGCAACTGCCATGAGTTTCGAATGGACAACGAAAAATATACACAATTAATTAATGGAGTTGGGGGAGAATGAATTGAATGAATGAATGATTAGGCTAAAGGTTTGAAAGGGACTCTCCAACCTAGAGAAGAGGATAAAAAATAAAGAAAAAGAAGAGGAAAGTGTGAGGCCAAGCACATCGACATCACTACTACCTTCCAACTCACAGAAACGTTGCACCATCCATAAACCCAATTACCAACGCATGGAGAAGAGAAGAAAGTGCAGGCATCTACGCGTACGCACAGAATCATGGAGTTGGGTTTGACTTGACATGCGAGCTGCTTCGAGCAGTCCAATCATGGAGTTGGTTGGCCACACTCGAACTGATTCCCAGTCGAGTTGAGTTCTGATTGCTCGACGCATTTTTGGTTTGGTGGGGGGCCAATTTTGGTCGTTATCAGCTCAAAATCGAGGTGGTCGCCGACAGGGCGGGTGGCTTTCTCTAGTTGGAACATCAAATTTGTCAGCGGGCATCGTTAGATAAATAGTCTTATCTATTTTCAATTATTGCGTCGAATAATGATTATTCAGTTATTTATACATGCAAATTTGTTAAGAATTATTTTCAAGAATCTTATCTATCAAGTACAATCCAAGATTTCGGACAAGGATTAGCAAGAGCAAAACGAGCGATACTATGAGCTAGCTTATTAGCTGCTCGGTTAACATGATTAATAGAAATGAAGATAGAAGAAGCAAGAAGAGATCGAATCTCTGCCAAAATGATGCTATCAGGATGACGATTCTCCAAAATAGAAGTCATTGCTTGGACGGCCAAAGAAGAATCCGATGAAACCAAAACCTTGTCAAAACCTGCATGCATCACAAACTGGAGATCATGAAGAATAGCAAAAATCTCAGCAGACGAGATACTGTCTGGGTAACGAATACCAGAAGCAAATGCAGCTCGGACAAATCCTTCATGATCTCGAATTACAGCACCAACACTAAAGGACCTCTCCTCGCATCAAACCTGAAGGATAGTAAAACGTGCTAGAGAGGGGTCGAATTACAATAAAACGAATACCTCACTTTTTCATTTTTTCAAAAAAACTTAAGTTAAAAAAATAGAATAAATAAAGAGTAGAAGCAATATTAACACTTTATTTTTTATTTTTACTTGGTTCAAAATTTTTGATAACTTCTACTCTAAGATTAACACTCATTGAGTATTTTCATTGAGCAATCTATTGAAGATACGTCAATTACAAAAAAAACGTTGATTATCGATAATGAAATGATAAAAAAAAAACAATTATACCGACAACTTGCAAAGGATGTAAACTTGAGCGTTGTCGTCGGAGGAACGGTTCGACGTCGTGGAGAGCTTTTCGGAGTAACACACAAGCAAGGAAGTAGTAGAGAATGATGTGTTTAAAGTGCTAGTCGAACCCTCTTTTTATAGCCTTGTTCGGGCATCTAGACCGGTCCCGAGCACCCCCATTAAGCTGGCATGGCGTGACCTCAGTGAAACTCTATTAGCCAAAGTTTATCCCGATCCAGGCGTCTGGACCACTCTCGGTGCTTGGATGCTAACGTGTGCTGCCCAATTGGAGCATGTCACCTCATTTGCACGAGTGGCTGAGTTCGGGCCCATCAAAGTGCATGGACCCACTTCTGATGTCTGGACCTCCAAGTGTCTGGACCATTTCAGGTGTCTAGAAGCAATGGCGGAGCCACATGTACAACTACCCAAGCTGTAGCCCGAGGGCTCCATGACTTTGCAAAGGAGCTGCAATGAAAATGGTAAGAAATAAGGACAAGAAAATCGATTGATCATGTAGATTAGCCGGGGTTTCCCAAAAGCTTTTATTGTTTGTTAGCCTGAGTAGATTAGCCCGGGTAGGTTAAACCTATTGGCTCTGCCATTGTTTGGAAGCACTTTTTTTTTTACCAGCTTTCAACTTTCAATTTCTTATTTCACAAAGTTAGCAAGACAAGCATAATATAATCATAATGATCAAGACAGTCTCGGGACTGTCTGGTTCTGACTTTGGATTTCATTGAAAACCTAGATCGAATCGATGGCTATTGTTCTCTCAACGAGGAACACATCATCACCTACTTCTGTTAGGAGAGATTACCTTTGCCAAATACCTATTTGGACTTTTGCTTAGCTCCAACCTTGATCTCCTGGACTTCCGCTAGACATCCGATTTTCGACCCGTGTAGACTTTCGTCTAGTATTCGTGACCCCAGGACTTCCACATGATATCCTCGATCTGCCAAGTCTTCTGCCGAGTCCATCCAACCAGGACTTCTTACCCAATCCCTTGACCAGGACTTGATGCCCAATCCCTTGATCAGGACCTCGTTGTCTAGCCTCATCTAGGACTTGCCTACACAAATAAGCTTAACTTTGAATCCTTTGTCAATATCAAAATTTAGATTTGATCATCTGATGTTTCTTGTACCAATAATCTCTCCTTTTTTAATTATGAAAATATAGTTCAAAGTTAAGGGAAAATATAGTAATTCAAAAAGATAATATCAAATCATGTTCAAAATGATAATATCATATTATTTTCAAAACTAACTCCCCTTAATTTAACATCTTCCCTTGAAATTAAGGTCTTTTAAAAAACTTTAACTTTTAACCTATCTCTTCCTTTTTTAACATATATTAAAAAAAATATAGAGGGTTTAAAAAAACACATTTGTATTGTTGTTTTCAAATAGTTCTGGAAGGAGCATTAACCAACATAGTGTGTTTTTCTTTAAACAAATATTTCAAATATATATTTCTAAATTCATGAGATTTTTCAACAAATTTCAATCATTTCAAAATACTTAGAACTTTTAAAGAATGTTTTACGTACAATTATTTTGTAAATACTCAAAATATTTGGCATAAATTTTCTAATACTTGAAAATATTAAATTTTTAATAACTTAGAGAAAATAGTTTTCAAAAATATTTTCAAGTCAAAAAACATGTTTCAAAAATGTATTTTTAAATTATTTTTCAGAGAGATTATCAAACTGACTTTTTTAAATTCAAAGTGGGAAGAGTATATGTCTAAAAAAAATAATTCGAATTTAGACGCAAGCTTCTAAAAAAAAAAATTATGCTAATCAATTTTTTAATATATGTATAAATGTGACTCGATTTTTGTCAAGTAAGGATATGTTAATAGATTTTTTTCCAAGTAAAAGTTTAATTTGTAGGATAAAAAAGAATTTAGATATCTCTATAATAGTATGATATTATCTATTTTGGATCTAAATCCTCATATATAGTTTTGCTTTTGGGCTCTCCCTAAAAGGTCTCATACCAATGGAGATATTTTTATCTTATAAACCTATGATCTTTCTCACGTATTTTCAATGTGAGACTATGTTTGCAACCTTGTAACCCCAACAATCCCCCCCTCAAACAAAGGACCACAAGCTTCCCACATCCGATCATCGACCCACTAGGTCTTCCTGCCCCTCGGTCCACCCGACCTACTAGGATTTCCTTGCCTAGTGTCTAGTCCTTTTGATCCGAACATAGGAGCCCCCACTTTCTTTGTTCGAGGTCAATATTGTACTCACATGGGTCAATCAGACCATAAGTCTTGTGTACAGTCGACAGTTAAACCTTCTGGCAACCTGGCTCTGATACCAATTGTAGGATCGAAAAGAATTTAGATATCTCCACAATGGTATGATATTGTCCACTTTAAACATAAACCCTCATGATTTTGCTCTTGAGCTCTCCCCAAAAGGTCTCATGTCAATGGAGATATCTTTCTCTTATAAACCCATGATCTTTCTTATATGTTTTGATTGTAAAACTATGTTTGCAACATTACAATCCCAACATAATTTGGCCCTTAGAGTTTAAGATGCATATTATTTTTATTTTATAATCATATTTATATTATTCCTTATTTCATAATTTACTAGAATATTCAAATATTTTATAAAACAATTTAGAAAAATCATTAATCATAATTCAGCGTTATTATATCTACTTAACCTCCTATATCTAAGTGTAATGTTTAAGTATAGAGTTGACTTAATTATTAATTAATTTTAAATTAATTGAGCATTATTAAATTAATTTTGTTTGATTAAAGGTTTTAATTAGATTAATAATTTGTTAAGAATTAAAAGTTTCAATTAAATTTGATTAATTAAGTAGATAAATTAAATAGTTTAGATTAATTAAATTAATTTGGTTAATTAAGTTTAATTCAATTAATTAATTAAGTTAGATTAATTAATTGTGTTTAATTAATTAACTTTTTAAAATTAATTTAAGTCTAGAAGATTGAATTTTTGAAAAATATTTAATTAATTAGATTAATTATGTTTAAGTTGAATTAAATCAACTAAGTTGAATTAAAGTTAAATTAATTTAAAATTAAGTTGAATTAGATTAATTAAAAATTAGATTGAATTAGATTAATTAAGGAAGGAGATGCAAAGAAATTAGTGGAGTATTGTTAGGACTAGATCGTGGAGTAGAAATCGAGGATTTCAAACCACGTAAAATCCAAGTGTTGTGCTTGTGTTTTTTTTTTCTTTTATTTGTATCTTTCTGTTGTTGTTTAATTCTTTGTAGACTATCACAAAGAACAACAATCAATCGAAGTGAATTGAGAATCACTATTCATTCTCTCTAGCATTATCATTGATCATAACAAGTGGTATCATAATAATGTCAGTTTTCACTGGACTAATAACTGATGGAGCATAGCACTAGAGGAATGGATCCCCAAGATGAATTTAATTACGACACTCAAGTTTCACCTCCTTTTGGATTTAGAGGATTTGATCAATGGAAAGGAAGAACCGTGATGCTCTTCTTAATGAACATAGAGGAGTGGTTCTATTTAATGGAGGGGTTTGAGATTCCAAAGGAAAAACAAGGAAGACCTCTCAACAAGGACAAATTGACCAATGGGAAAGTCTAAAGATCTAAGGCACATGACTGGATAAGTAAGATTTTAATTAATTTGGTGCCTAATGACATCTTGTATAAGCTAGATAAATATAAGGACGCAAGTGATTTATGGAGCAAATTGGCTAAATTTCACAGAAGTCCATCACTGACACAAGATGAGGATGAGTCCGAGGAGGAAGACTCATTGCTTCAAGAATAAGAGAACTTTGAGGTTGAGAGGTACTGAACATCCGAAGAGGATATTAAAGAGAAATCCATATCAATGATTGAGGGGGAGATCCCATTGACACTGGAATAAGATCAGGAACTCTCAACATCTAGAATTGATGAGGAAGATTGTGCTACCTCTATAAGTCAGGAGAGTCCAACATAAGAAGGTATAACAATTACCATTGGTATAAATAAATATCATATTAATTATTTTGAGTGTAGGAAAAGAGGACATTATAATAACAACAACAACAATAACAACAAAGCCTTATTCCACTAGGTGGAGTCGGTTGTATGAATCCTTTTACGTTATTGAGCTCTATCTCCTACTATATCATCATCTATACTTAAATAAATTTTATCTTATTTTATTGTTGCTAACCAAATCTTTTTTGGTCTTTCTCTTCTTTGTTTGATATGCGTGTTTGTCATAGTTTCACATCATCTAATTAAAGTATTTATTAGTGGTCTAAGTACATGTCCATACCATCTTATACGTGTCTCTTGAAGTTTTTTCTCAATAGATGTAATTCCGACTTTCTCTCTAATGCTCTCATTTCTTATTTTATCCATCCTCGTATGTCCACACATCCAACTTAGCATCTTCATTTCTGCAGCTCTCATCTTCTGCTCATTTGCTCTAGTCATAGCCCAACATTTAGTTCCATATAACATAGTAGGTCTAACTGCAATTTTATATAACTTACATTTAAGTTTTAGAGGTACTTTACGGTCACATAAAACATTCGACGCTCCCCACTATTTCAACCATCCTGCTTGTATTCTATGTAAGACATCTCTCTCAATCCATCCATCATTTTGTAAAAAAAAAAAAAGATCCTAAATATTTAAATCTCTTGGTTCTGGACAACTCATCTTTTCCTATCTTAACAATTGTCTCATTACTTCTAATATTGCTAAACTTAAATTTCATATATTCTGTCTTTAATTTACTAAGATTAAAACCTTTCCCTTAGCTTCTAGTGTTTCACGCCAAGATTCTAGTTTAGCATTTACTCCTTCACATGTTTCATCTACTAAATAATATCATCTACAAACAACATGCACCACGGTATTGTGCCTTGAATGTGCGCAGTGAGTTCGTCCATAATTAGTGTAAAAAGATAGGGACTTGGAGTTGATCCTTAATGTAATCCTATCTTTTTTGGAAACGTTTTAGTTACTCTGCTTGAAGTTTTTACTCTGGTTGTTACATCCTCGTACATATCCTTAATTAGTTCAATATATGTTACGCTAATACCTCTCTTTTCTAGAATTCTCCATATAATTTCTCTTGGGACTCTATCATAAACTTTTTCTAGGTTAATGAATACTATGTGTAGATCTTATTTTTGCTCCCGATATTTTTCAATTAATTGTCTAAGAAGATGTATAGCTTCTATTGTTGACCTTCCAAGCATGAACCCAAATTGATTTTGGTCAATATGGTCTCCTTCCTTAATCTTTTTTCTATTATTTTTTTTTCTAAATTTTCATAGTATGGCTCATTAATTTAATACCCCTATAGTTTGCATAATTTTGTACGTCTCCTTTGTTCTTATATAAGGGAACTAGAGTACTTATCCTTCATTGATCAGATTTTTTTTTTCATTTTTAATATCATGTTAAATAATTTTATAAGTCATTCAATACTTTGTTCCCCTACACACTTCCATATCTCTATCAGAATATCATCTGGTCCAACAACTTTTCTATTGTGTATCATATTTAAAGTTTGTTCTACTTCTGAAGTTTGAATTCTACGATACAAATTAAAATTTCTATACTCATTTGACCTACTTAAATTACCTAAGTTAAGTTGGTCACCTAAAACTTCATTAAAAAGTTGATGAAAATACCTCTTCCACCACTCTTTTATTTCTCCATCGTTTACTAATACCCTATTACATCCATCTTTAATATATTTTATTTGGATAAGATCTCTTATTTTCCTTTCTCTTGCTTTAAATATTCTATAAATGTCTCTTTCCCCTTCTTTTGTATTAAATTTTTGATATAATCATTCTAAAATTTCATTCTCTACTTCACTCACTACTTTCTTAGCTTCTTTTTTGGCTATTGTACATTTTCTTTTAAGTTTTCCTCATTCTTACAAATATATAATTCCTTATAAGCTATTCATTTTTCCTTTACTTTCTCTTATACATTCTCATTTCACCACTAAGATTCCTTACTTAGTGGTGCATGCCCCTTTGACTCACCGAGTACACTCTTAGTTACTATTTTAAACTTTGATATCATCTTATCCCATATTGTATTAGAGTCATGATATATTTCACCTAATGCTTGTACTTCTACTTTCTCCATAAATATATTTTGTTTTCTATCCTTTAACTTCCATCATTTAATTCTAGGAGTCATATATATTTTCTTTTTATTGATATTATGTTTGAGGAGTATATTCAATATTACTAACCTATGTTGGGTAGTTAAGTTTTCCCCAGAGATGACTTTGCAATCTTTACAAATCTTTCTATCATTTTTTCTAATCATAAGAAAGTCAATTTACGATTTATTATTCTCACTTTTGAATATAACTAAGTGTTCTTCTCTTTTATTAAAAAAACATATTAGTTAATATAAGATCATATGGTATGACAAAATTTAACATAGTTTTCTCTTTCTCATTTCTTGTTCCAAACCCATAACTCACATGTACCCTCTCATATTTCTCATTTTTCACTCCGACATGCTCATTTAGATCACCTCCTATTAAAATTATTTCATTTGGTGGAATATTTTATAATATTTCATCTAAGTCGTCCTAAAATCTTGATTTGGTAGATTTATCTAATTCTACTTGTGGTTCATATACGTAATTATGTTTCATATTTTGTTTCGTCACTATTATCTTAATAGTGCATTTGGTTGGGAGTTATCCTTGATAATCTTGGTTATCTATCCAAAGTTATAAATGAAAATTTTGTTTGGTTTAGGTAATCGATGATTATTGAGTAATATTCCATGCCCGACACATTAGCAAAAGGGGACATGTAACCTGGAATCGAAAAACCTCGGGAAACTGAGGTTTTTCTTGATTCAGGGGTTAACATTTTTTTTCTAAAAATACCCTGATAGAGAAAAACGTGAAAAAAGAAAAACATAAATAAAAAAAGAAAAACAAAAAAATATAAAAATATAAAAAAATAAAAAAGTTGTAAAAAAGGGAAAAAATTTTAAAAACGTAAAAAAGATAAAAGTAAAAAAAACACATAAAAACGTAAAGAAACATAAAAAGAAAAGTAAAAAAATAAAATAAGAAGGAAAAAATAGAAATATGTAAAAAATAAAATAAAAAAAATAGTAAAACGTAAAAAAAATTAAAAAAAATGTAAAAAAAGGAAAAAGATAAAAAATGTAAAAAAAAAACATGAAAAAGAAAAGTAAAAAACATAAATATGGTTAGTTTTGTAAGTGTAATATAATAAAATATTAAATTAAGTTATTCATTAAAACATTCAAATAAATAGTTTTTGTTACATTATCTAAGTTGAACCAAACAACATTTGATTATATTTTATTTCCCATAACTTGGTTATGTGATTACCTGGTAATCATATAACCAAGGTTATACATGATAACTTGAACCAAAAATACCCTAAGGGCGTGTTTGGTTCGGGGTTATCGTTGATAACCTTAGTTGGTTATCAACGATAATCTTGTTTGGTTTAAGTAATTGGTGATTCCTGGTAATGTAATATTCCCGCCACGTCAGTAATTAGGGAATAGATCCAGGAATCAGAAAACCTTGGAAATCTTAGGTTTTCCACGATTCCGAGGTTATCAATAAATTTTTCCAAAATTACCCTTCAAAGAGCAGGAGATGAGCAGGGATGTCCGTGAGATCTTCCACCTCACCCTCCCGGAGTTTCTCGTGTGCTCTGAAGCTCCGATCGCAAGCTCCGATCACGGCAGCGGATGGCTCCTCACCTACAAGAAGAGGTTCCCTAGGGATTTCGTCGAATGAATGTGGGAGATGGCTCCTCATAGCAGTGATCATCTACAAGAAGGGGCTCTGTACCTGTTCGCTCTTCGTGGAGATGGCGCACCGGTGGCTTGCGGAGGAGGCGGCGCCAGTTGCTTGAGGAGGAGGCGGCGCCGCCGGCTTGTAGAGGAGGCGGCGCGCGGTGCCGGCTGCTTGCGAAGGAGGCGGCGTCGACGGCTTGCGGAGGAGGCGGCGCGGTTGCTTGCGGAGGAGGCGACACCGTTGCTTGTGGAGGAGGCGGCGCCGGCGGCTTGCAGAGGAGGCGGCGTCGGCGGCTTGCGGAGGAGGAGGCGGCGCCGGCGGCTTGCGGAGGAGGAGCGTTGCTGCGGGGAGAAGCGGGGAGAAGATGCGTGTAAAAAAAATTGAGGATTAAAAGGAAAATAAAATATATTAAATTAATTAAAAATTTTAATCACATATCCAAATGTATATAAATTTAAAATATATATAATAAGTTAATTACATATCTAATTATATTTTACAAATATATAAATTTATTTTAAAATTTATAAATCAATTATATTTATTTATTATATATATTATCAACTTATTCATTAATATTATTAAAATAATTATTATTATTATTAATTTAATTTAATTTATTCTACAAAATGAATCATATAATTAAACAAAGGGTAATATAGGAAATGTCAAGTTGGATTATACCATTACCTAGTTGAGCCAAACAAGATTAAGATTATGTTGTATTCTCCCATAACCTTGGTTATGTGATTACTTGGTAAACACATAACCAAGGTTATATATGATAACTCGAACCAAACGTGCCCTAAGGATTATAATTCTATCCCCTTTCCTAACTACCTCTACAACTTCATCATTTAATAAACTATCTACAATAATACCCACTCTATTTCTTGCTTTACTCTTTCCAGTGTACCATAATTTAAAATTCGAGTTCTCTATCATCTTTGCCTTCTCGCCTACTTATTTTATCTCTTGTACATAAAAAATATTAATTCTTTTCCTAATCATCATATCCTACTACCTCCATTGATTTACCAATGAGAGTTCATATGTTCCAGGTTCTAAATCTTAGATTATTACTTTTCCTATCATATTTGTTCTTATTTAACTTATGATGTGAAAACTCTTGCCTATTTAACACTACACCCAAGTTCTCATGGAGATGTAGTGGTCCTTGCTGATACGTTATAGTCGGATCCTGTAACGTGAACTCTTGCACATTTATAAGCACTACACCTGAGTTCTGGAGATATAGCGATCTTTGCCAAGATATTATAGTCGAACCCTACAACGCGTTCCTTCCGGGGAACAACATAACATTAGCACAATAGTTTAATGGATTCATTTATTGCATAGTTGTCATAGTTTTAACGCTGACTGGCAACCTAATGCAACCCTCCTCCTTTATCCGGGCTTGGGACATGCCATGACTAGTCTTCATGGGTGGAGTTCAAAGGGCAACCCGGTGCACGTAGTTCTCGCCATGCGAGGTCCCAAGGAAGGATCCATTATAGACAGTCTTACCCTACTTTTTTGCAAGAGGATATTTTTAGGATTTAAACTCGTGATTTTTTTATCATAAAATAATAATTTTACTATTGTGTTAAGATTTCCCTACGAGGACATTATAAGAGTAAGTAATATAAATTAATAAAGAAGAAGACTTAATTGATACTCAAGGCGCAAAGGAGAAGCCAAAAGAAATTAGAACCTCGATGTAAAAGAGTAAGGTAATGTGCTTCTTGTAAAACCAATGAGAGTACTATTGAAATCAATGTCTAAGGGATAGGCATCAAAGTAAGGACTACATAGAAAGCTCAAATCTAGGAGAGCTCTTAAGGTCAAATCTAACGTGTCATTTCATAGTACAATTTTATTATATCATAATAGCAAACATGCTAGAAGAAAATTTTATCATCATAGTGTTAATTATCATAAAAGTAGGAATCTTAATAAATCTAAGGACAATTGTAATTAACTCATGATAGAATCACTTTACCTAAACATAAGGTAGAGAATAATCTAGACAATAGCCCAAAGCAGCTTTTATATATATATATATATATATATATATATATAGAAAGAAAGAAAAATATAGAAAGAAAGAAAAAGATTCAAGCTAGAAATGAAATATTAAAGATTGAAGATTTAGAAGTTAAAAGCTAAGTTTTGAGATTAAGACTTGATAAATTAAATAATATTATTAAAAATATAATAAATTAGGTTAAAGGGTCTCAGAATAAAAATTTAGGATTAGATAGATAAAAACCATCCAAGGATAAGAAAGATTTGAGATACAACCTAAATCCAAAGAGAGTATGTCTTCATACTATACAGTTTCATATAACTATGAAATAAATCCTAAGTTTAGGAGTGAAGTCAAGGTTATAAGAGAGGTCATCCCTAATATTGATCTTGATGAAGTTACAATGACAAAGGTTTCTAGGAAGACTAAAAAAGTCATTTGGAAGGTGTGTAAAAAGATTATCTCTAGTGAATATCTAGCCCATGGGCGTGCTAATGAGTTTCAATAGATAATCTATTGAATT
Organism: Zingiber officinale; assembly: GCF_018446385.1. NCBI lineage: Eukaryota > Viridiplantae > Streptophyta > Magnoliopsida > Zingiberales > Zingiberaceae > Zingiber > Zingiber officinale. The sequence goes on along the minus strand of NC_055999.1, from coordinate 111,926,647 downwards.
CCTAAAAGTGTGATCATTTCATAGTAACTATGTAATAGGGTGTGCTAATCTAGACTGGAAAGGTAACTAACCCAATTATGAGAAAATTAACATTTTAAGATAATTTATCGACTCATAATAACATCATGAAAATGAAATTTTAGATATTATCTTAGAGAAATTTATAGTGTGTCAATAAGAATTGAGTTCAGTTGATTAAAATTGGCAAGATAAAATAGAATTCAAAAGTATATAAAGTTTAAAATTTTTGATACATTCGATAGAGTTTGATTCGCTTATGTTAAAATTAAATTTTCTATTGACATAATAATTAGATGGTGATGCTTAGATTAAAATCCAGGTATTTTTACATTATCATACTATTTATGCTTATCATGTCTATTGATCCGGTAGTAAGAACAGGGGACCTCGCCCTGTGGAGTCAACGCCACGTGGAAGTCACAGTGGCAGTTGTCCATCCGGAGAGGGTCGGGTCCGACCGGACGGCCGGCCTGCCGTCCAGTGGAATCGAACGTCCGGAGAGAGATGAGTCCGATCGGCTGGCCGACCGGACGATATTCGGCTGATGGTTAAAGGCGCCCTGTCAAAATCAGGGTTCCGGCGCTCAGTGGAAAAGGTCGCAGGGCCGAGCGGACTGCACGCTCGGCCAAAGTCATAAGGTAACGCTGCTAATAGTCTCCACAAAGCACGTGATGGAGAATCTCCCCAAGTAAACCACCGCATATGCCCGGCCGGATGTTGAGGGAGCTGTCCGCTCGGACGCCAGATCTGGAGCAAAGGGGAAAAGGACAAGGGACGTCTTTTTCTGACAACAGGTATGTTTCACGTGTAGGCCATGCTCCAAATCTTGTGACAGGGGATTCCGCTGTCCCATCGAGGACATGCTGAGACTGTAGCAGTATGGGTTAGGGAAGCTCACTGACAAGCCCTTACTGGGGTATGGGCCATGGACACGTGTACACCTCGGTAGGTGTACACTCACTTCTTAGCTGCCCTATATAAAGGCCCTCATTCTTCGCCGGAGGTACGCATTCTACGAGTTTTGGAGCCACTTTTTCTCTCTTGAGCTTCGCCTGACTTGAGCGTCGGAGGGTCGCCACCGGGAACCCCTTCCCGGCCCGACTTCTGTGCAGGTTCGCCGGAGCTTCGTGCTACCAGTCGAAGATCCACGTCAACAGTCGAAAAGCGCCCCGTGCCCAGCGTCCGTTGATTCAGCATTCGGACAGGATCAATTTGGCGTCGTATGTGGGAACGCACCTGCATCCGAGCGGAAGCAATGGACGAGGCTGGACGACCGCCCACGGTGATGCTCTCCACGAAGGAACTCGACGCTCTAATCAAGGCAAGAGCAGCTAAGCTCGTGGAGCAACAGAGAGAGAATGCGCAAGCCGAGCGGCTGAAGCAACAAACAACGTCAGCATCAGGTGGCCGAGCGGAGGCAATGATCCCCGAGCGGACGCCTCCCCCAAGACAATGATCCAATCGGCATTCAAGGGGGAGCACCGCCGAGCGGATGAAGATGGATTGGGACTTGGATCAACCATGAAGCGCAAATCATCTCCAGCCGTAGCGAGCTGGGTGAGAGGTGAGCTGATGTAATTTTTATATGTTCTAGTCGCCCATGTCCTTGTAATGCAGGAAGCAGAAATGAATTAAAAGGATGGCTAGCATTCCGGCCGAGCGGCTGTGTTAAAGATTAGCCATGAAGACCGTCGAGCTCCGACGTTAAATATCGATAGACGAGCTGGCGTCTATAAACGTCCGAGCGGAAGACCGTCGAGCTCCGACGTTAAATATCGAGAGACGAGCCGGCGTCTATAAACGTCCGAGCGGAAGACCGTCGAGCTCCGACGTTAAATATCGAGAGACGAGCCGGCGTCTATAAACGTCCGAGCGGAAGACCGTCGAGCTCCGACGTTAAATATCGATAGACGAGCTGGCGTCTATAAACGTCCGAGCGGAAGACCGTCGAGCTCCGACGTTAAATATCGAGAGACGAGCCGGCGTCTATAAACGTCCGAGCGGAAGACCGTCGAGCGCCGACGTTAAATATCGAGAGACGAGCCGGCGTCTATAAACGTCCGAGCGGAAGATCGTCGAGCTCCGACGTTAAATATCGAGAGACGAGCCGGCGTCTATAAACCCTCCGGCGGAAGACCATCGAGCTCGACGTTAAATATCGAGAGACGAGCCGGCGTTATAAACGTCCGGCGGAAGACCGCCGAGCTCGACGTTAAATATCGAGAGACGAGCGGCGTTTATAAACGTCCGAGCGGACAGCGGAAGCGCCACGTTAAATATCGAGACGAGCCGGCGTTTATAAACGCCCGAGCGGAAGACCATCGAGCTCCGACGTTAAATATCGAGACGAGCCGGCGTCTATAAACCGTCCGAGCGGAAGACCGCCGAGCTCCGACGTTAAATATCGAGAGAACGAGCCTATCATGCTAAAACCACTCAACCTAAGGTTAGTAGGGTCGAAAATAATTCAGGCAATAACTCTAAGGTTCTAAGTATTTGCCTAAGAAGAAGAAATATCGAGGCGTTAGTGAAAAATCTAAAGTCGAGGCGTTATGGAGAGAAAATCAAGTCGAGGCCAAGACTTGATAAATTGAAGAGGGCCCTTAGAAGAATCACAAATGAAACACAATATCGAGACGAGCCGGCGTCTATAAACCCTCCGAGCGGAAGGCCGTCGAGCTCCGACGTTAAATATCGAGAGACGAGCCGGCGTCTATAAACCCTCCGAGTGGAAGACCGTCGAGCTCCGACATTAAATATCGAGAGACGAGCCGACGTCTATAAACGTCCGAGCGGATTATAGCAATAAAAAGTACGGCAAGTGTCCCGAGGTACGCGATTTCGATACCGTTCGACCGTCTCCACGCTCCGATTGGCCCAGTATCCAAAGGTATATTTCGCCGAGCGGGAGCACGATAAGTAATAATGGGCGAGCGGATAAACACACAATTTAGTTATGTAAAGAGACAGCAAATACAAGGAAAACATTGCATTAACGTTAAAACTTTAGGCCGAGCGGCCTAATTACAAAAGGAGATGGCATCCAGTCGAGTGGCCCAATTACAGAAACTACTCAATATAATCATAAAGGGTCTTGGGGATGTTACCCAGAAGAGCCATCTGGTCGCCGGCCGGAATAGAGGCGGACTCGGGGAGAAGGCCCTTCGACTTCAGATAAGTCATGGTGGCGGTCATTGCCAAATCAAAGGCGGTGTACATCCGCTCGCAGATTTTCTCCGAAAATTCGGGCGAGCGGATATAGCCCTGTCTTAGAGCTGCAACCCGACTCGGCTCGGCCTCCTGGTACTCTTTGAATGCCAGTTGAGCTGCAGAGAGGGATTCCTGCAAAGCGGTCAGCTCGTCCTTGTGCTTGGTTGCGTCGGCCGAGCGGCTTACTTTCTCCTGGTCAAGTTATTCCATCAACTCCTTGACCTTCAGCTCCAGGCCTCGAGCCTCCACATTCTTCTTTTCCAAGTCAGAAATGGCCGTATTCTTCCGAGTGGTGGCCAGGGTAAATTTTTGGTCGAGCGACTTGACTTGTCGCTCGAGCTCGGCCAAATGGTGAGCCTGGTCGGTTATTCTCTTCTGTTCGGCCGCTAGCATATCTTGGGCCTTCTTCAACTCCTTCTGCAGATCGGAATATGAAGGGCCCTGAAGGCCGGACGGACCAACCGCAGCCTTCAGTTGTCGTAGCTCTTCATCCACCAAGGCCAAGCGATTGGAAACCGCAATTTCTTCTACCCATCTCTGACGAGAAGAATTAGAAGCTGTTAGTGGCCGATCGGGAGGAAGGAAGACAAAACTTGGTAGATTACAAACTTACCCCCGTGGCCTGCTGCATATGGCTGTTAGCCAAATTCCCGATGGGGATCAGGGCGACGCGTGCCCGAGCGTTGGCCCACATCTCAGCGAGAGGCCCCTTCAAGGTGATAGTGTACTCGGGCGCAGTCAGTTGATCGGCCTCTGGCAACAACTCTTCAGTCGGGAGATGAAGAGTGACCCGAATGGTACGACCATGACCGGAGGTCGTCCGACTGGCTGTCGGGAGGGGATCAGAAGCCGGCACCGAAAACTGCGAATGAATGGTCGAGCGTTGGACTGGTCGACGAGCGGGTGGGAGAGTGCTGACCGGAATAGCATCAATTGGCGCGGCCGGCTCGTCCCATTCAGAAGGTGTCCGGTCAGACGAAAATGGCTTCACCCACTGGCGCCTTGCCTCGAGCAGTTGCAGTGTCCCGCTCGGAGGGTTGGACAGCTGAGGTAGCCGAGCGCAGGGGAGTCTCCACTCGACGCCTCTTTTGTAAGGGCTGCTCCTCCTCCCAAGCGGAACCTTCCTCGGGGGCAGTTCGTTCTCTTGAGGGGGTGGCGCCGCTAGCCACATTTTGTTGGGAAGCTTGAGCGGCCGACTCAGCCTGAGTCCCGCTCTCTCCTTCATAGGATCCGACCGGCTGGATACCCAATGCTTCCATTTCTTTGGCGGCCGTGGCTTCTAACGCTGCCGCCCTTCTCTTCAAAACGCCGGCCATGACCGAATCCATGACGATGTCCGCTGCAAAGAAAGGAAAAGAAATCAGTTAGCAATCAAAGCAAATGCCCAACCAAAGTTCTTACCGAAGCCGGCCGGAAGAGGAGTCCGTTTAGGATTCAAGCCGAAGATGTACATCACTCCTTCGTGAAGGAGCTTATTGATGTCAAGTTGCAGACCGGCTAGCATATTTGTGGCGTGAAGATAGTCCGGTCGGGTCTTGAATTTCTTCAGCTCGGGTGTGGGGGGCAAGTTGACTTGCCACTTTGTCGGGAAGGTGGCCTGATCGGGCATACGGATGTAGAAAAAATAATCCTTCCAATGTTTATTGGAAGTAGGAAGTTTGTTGAAAAAGACCAAGTCGGGGCGAGCTTAGAACATGAAGGTGCCCGGCTCGGCTTGCTTGGGGTAATAGAAATAAAAGAAGACCTCCGGTCGGAGGGGGATGTTGTGAATCTTAAACAAAACGACAACACCGCAGAGGAGACGGAAGGTATTGGGTACTAAACTGCCGAGCGGCACACCGAAAAAATTACAGACATCTATGATGAAAGGATGTACAGGAAAACGAAGACCGGCGGTAAACTGGTCTCGGAAGACACAGAAAGCTCCGCGCGGCGGCCTGTGAGGCCGAGCGGAAGGACCAGCTAAGCGAATTTCGAAATCCTCTGGGATTTCGAAATTGTCTGTCAAAATATCAAAGTCCCGCTGTTCGAATCGGGACTGCATGGTGGTGTACCATGGGCCGAGCGACTGATCTTCGGGATTGGAAGAGCTAGCCATGGGCCGATCGGAAGGAATCAAAAGGCAAAAAGGCAGGAGAAAAACAACAGCAAACGAAAGGAGGTTTCAAGGATCGAAACTGAGAAAGAAATGCGGAGGAAACACTGGAAAGGAGGAAGGAAAGATATAAAACCTTGCTGCGGGGAAAGGGATCAAGGAAAAGGCGCCGGAGAGCGTCGGAGAGCAGAAACAGGATCGCCGGAGCTCCAAAGCGTAGGGGGCAATGGTTAAAATCACGGAGGCAAGTGAGGGAGAGAAGGAAACGAAGAATTTATAGGGTGAAGGCCGGGCGGCCTCCACCGTTGGATCCAGGTCACGGGAATCAAAGCATGCATCGAGCCGTCCATTTCGAATCGCTTCGATCACATCAAAACACCATGCCACCGCCGCCGTACGCCGATGGCAGTGCTTCACATGGCATTCAATCATTCGGAGCATTTAATGAAAGCATGCTCAACCTTAATGTCGAAGATTGGTGCAGAACACGAGGAGATCCGGTGAATGCCATTGTTGATTCGCTTAAGGCTACCTCTATGGTTGGCCGAGCGGAGGATACCAGCACGGAGGAGCCGCTCGGCCAGATTCTTAGTCCAGTCAGTCGGACTATTCGCCTCCTTCGACTAGACTTGAAGGGGAGGCAAGTGATCCGGTAGTAAGAACAGGGGACCCCGCCCTGTGGAGTCAACGCCAGGTGGAAGTCACAGTGGCAGTTGTCCATCCGGAGAGGGCCGGGTCCGACCGGACGGCCGGCCTGCCGTCCGGTGGAATCGAACGTCCGGAGAGGGATGGGTCCGATCGGCTGGCCGACCGGACGATATTCGACTGATGGTTAAAGGCGCCCTGTCGAAATCAGGGTTCCGGCGCTCAGTGGAAAAGGTCGCAGGGCCGAGCGGACTGCACGTTCGGCCAAAGCCATAAGGTAACGTTGCTAATAGTCTCCACAAAGCACGTGATGGAGAATCTCCCCAAGTAAACCACTGCATATGTCCGGCCGGATGTTGAGGGAGATGTCCGCCCGGACGCCAGATCTGGAGCAAAGGGGAAAAGGACAAGGGACGTCTTTTTCTGACAGCAGGTATGTTTCACGTGTAGGCCATGCTCCAAATCTTGTGACAGGGGATTCCGCTGTCCCATCGAGGACATGCTGAGACTGTAGCAGTATGGGTTAGGGAAGCTCACTGACAAGCCCTTACTGGGGTATGGGCAATGGACACGTGTACACCTCGGTAGGTGTACACTCACTTCTTCGCTGCCCTATATAAAGACCCTCATTCTTCGCCAGAGGCACGCATTCTACGAGTTTTGGAGCCACTTTTTCTCTCTTGAGCTTCGCCTGACTTGAGCGTCGGAGGGTCGTCGCCGGGAACCCCTTCCTGGCCAGACTTCTGTACAGGTTTGCCGGAGCTTCGTGCTACCAGTCGAAGATCCACGTCAACAGTCGAAAAGCGCCCCGTGCCCAGCGTCCGTTGATTCAACATTCAGACAGGATCATCTATGTTTATGTGTCATATATGTATAGTTTTATGTTCATTAAATCTTATCATAATATTTATTTGATACATGATTTTTAAGAGTGTCTTGCTGTGACATACATGCATCATTCAAGTATATTAATTTCTTACCTCAGGCCTGGTAGAATGGTAAGAGATAGTATATATTATCAAATAACTAGGGTTTAATTCGTACAGAGAAATAGAGAATATATCTATAGTGATTGAATTATTATTGAAGTTGAAACATCATGTTAGGAGCTATCGAACTTTCTAGATTTACTTGATAGGTGAAATAGGAGATCAGACTCTCAATTCTAAGATTAGTCGAGTTATAAGATTTAGATACTCGATATATATATATATATATATATATATATATATATATATATATATATATATCAAAGTATTTTGATTTTTTTTAAAAAAGTATGCATTTGTATGTGGTATGCGTTTTCATGCATTGATTAATTTCCTTGCCGTTAACTATAAGTGAAATTAATTGAAATCTTAGATATGATTTAATAATGTCTTAGTCCTCGGAGCTATAGTATCACAGTAGGATATTTAAGTTGTCATCTAGATATCCGTAGTTCGATCCTTAATTATGATAAATTTGTAAAAAAAATTCTTCAAAATGAAGGCGCAATCAAAGGATGTTGGACTTCTGGATTGACCGTCGTATATACTTTTCAATTTATCTTGGTGGCCGATGAAAAATTTTAATATGACTGGATCAATCATCCAGAGAGTTAATAAGATTAATTGAGATTATTATTATTATTTTTTAAATTAATAATATCTATAGATATGTATAATTTTTTAATTTAAGGAAGAACTATTTTATATCTCATAAGGATAAGAGATTAATTTATATGTATGAGACATATTAGAAACAATTGACATGCTAAGTAGGATGAGCTTTATCAAAACATATGAAATTTACATTATCAATTAAATGAGAAAAACTAATGTATATGGGAAAATTAATTATATATTTTTGTAAATATGAATGTTGGATATACGTTTTAGGTATTATTTTAAATGACAATCTCAATTAATTTTTATCTATTATTTTTAGAGTGATCAGTTTGATGTTATAGAAGTTTTCTACTGATTATTAAGATAAATGAGGAAGTGTACGTACCAACTAATTCAGAAATTTAGTATCTTTTGATTGTACCTTTTGTTTGGAGGAAAAATTTCTAAATACGTTATATCTGGGGCTTAAAAGTTAAAATTGTGAATACCTAGATGATAATATGAATGTTTTACCATGATGCCATAGTCCCATAGCCCAAAGACATCTTAGGTATTATGAAAATGTGATCAAGCATTAAATTGCCGAAAAATCTATAACCAGTTGAGAAAATGAGATCCATAAATTCCAAAATTAGGTAGCAAACGTAGACGAAAGGTATTCATATATGAAGCTGAAGTCATCAATACTTACTTTGGCGGGAAATGGCCACCGCCGTCCCCGCCGTCTCCGGCCCAGAATCTTTCGCCTCCTCCGCGTCCTACCTTGAGCGTCTCCTCCTCCTAACTCGACGACGCAAGCTGCCCAAGCCCATCCATGCCCACGCCCTCCGCCTCGGCCTCGCCCATAACTCACACCTCCTCTGTCTTCTCCTCGCCTCCTACTTCGATGTTGGTCAATCCTCCCACGCTCTCCTCCTCTTCCGCGCTGCCCATCAATCGGACAACATCTTTCTCTGGAACACCGTTATTAGAGGCCTCGTCTCCGCCCAACAAATGGAAGACGCCGTCCGTTCCTTCACCCTCATGAGGCTGGAAGGTCCATCGCCCGACAACTTCACGGTGCCTTTAGTCCTCAAGGCCTGCGCGAGGCTTCTGCACGCTGGACTTGGAATGCAGATACATGCCCATATTCTAAAAGCGGCGCTTGAGGAAGATGTTTTCGTCAAGACGAGTTTGATCTCCTTTTACGGAAGATGTGGCTTCCTGGATTACGCCGAGAGGCTGTTCGAGGAAATGCCTGTTAGAAATGTTGTTTCTTGGACTTCGATTATTAGCGTGTATCTTACTGATGGGAGGCTAGAGGAGGCCATCAACATGTTCAGAAGGTTGTTGTCTGCGGGTTTAGCACCGGATAGTTTTACTTTGGTCAGGATAGTGACTGCTTGTTCACAGTTAGGGGACTCAAAGACTGGGGAATGGATACATAGATTCGTGGAAGACCATGGATTGAACAGGAATTTGTTCGTTGCCACTTCACTGGTGAACATGTATGCTAAATTTGGAAGCATGAACAAGGCTCAAGTTGTATTTGATGAGATGGTGGAAAAAGATGTTGTGTGCTGGAGTGCGATGATATGTGGGTATTCATCTAATGGGCTTCCTCGAGAGGCCTTAGACCTGTTTTTAAAAATGCAAACTGCCAACCTCGTACCTGATTGCTATACCATGGTCGGAGTGCTTTCAGCTTGTGCCAGATTGGGAGCTCTTGAATTAGGCAGACAAGTAAGTCAATTAATGGATGCAAAAGACTTCCTTATGAACCCTGTATTAGGGACAGCATTAATCGATATGTATACAAAATGTGGAAGTGTTACTCAAGCCTGGAGTATCTTTAAGTGGATGGTGGAAAAAGACCTTATAGTTTGGAATTCAATGATTTCTGGCCTTGCTATGACTGGCTATGGGAAGCTGTCATTTGGTCTTTTCACTCAACTTGAGAAGATGGGAATTCAACCTGATGAGAACACTTTCATTGGACTTCTTTGCAGCTGTTCACATACTGGGCTAGTGGACGATGGCAAGCGATTTTTCAATAGCATAAGCAGCATCTACTCTTTGAAACCCAGAGTTGAGCACTATGGTTGTATGGTTGATCTGTTTTGTCGTGCAGGTTTGCTAGAGGCGGCATATCAGTTGATCAATGAAATGCCTATGGAGGCTAACGCTGTTGTCTGGGGTGCAATGCTTGGTGGCTGCAAGCTGCATCGTGACACTAAAATGGCTGAGCATGTGTTGAAGAAACTTATTTACTTAGAGCCTGAAAACTCTGGGAACTATGTTCTGCTATCCAATATCTATTCGGCAAATGGGAGATGGGATAACTCTGCAAAGTTGAGGTTGCTCATGAAAGAAAAAGGAATACAAAAGACACCTGGTTGTAGTTGGGTTGAGTTGAAAGGCATCATACATGAGTTCCATGTAGGGGATACATCACATCCACTGGCCAAAGAAATTTATTTTAAGCTTGATGAGTTGGATAAGAAGTTAAAAGAAAAGGGGTTCATGCCAACAACAGAAGTAGTTCTCTTTGACATAGAAGAGGAAGAGAAAGAGCTTTCAGTTGGACATCATAGTGAAAAGTTGGCAATTGCTTTTTGTCTAATCAGTACTGAAACTGAAGACACAATCAGAGTGGTGAAAAACCTTCGCATATGCAACGATTGTCATGCGGCAATAAAACTCATATCAGATGTCACCAAACGTGAGATAGTAATTCGAGACAATAACAGATTCCACTGTTTTAAAGATGGTTTCTGTTCTTGTAATGATTATTGGTGAAATAACATAATCTTATTGATATTTAAGACAAGGGGTTAAAAAGATCGAAATTACTGAGCTACTATAAATCATGATGTCAACCAATTTCTTGTTTTCTTTCCTTGTTGATTGATGTACCTGAACAGATGAAGTTACTTTATTATTTTTTTTAAAAAAGAGGGTGCAGCTATTACAGCTCGATTGATTCTTCAAAAAACATATTAGGTTGAGCACAATATGAAAATAAACTGTGTTCAGTAGTCAGGTGATTGCGTCTTCTTCTATGTATCTACTGTAGAAAAGTTATGATAATGTATTATTTCTTTTGTGAGGTCCCCTCATTCTTTACTAAATGACACCTTTAATCAAATTTTCTTATTGTGGTTTATATATATTCGGACCACATTGACCCTAGCTTCACTTTCACGGGATTTTTTGTTCACAAAAGATGTAGCATAATAGAATGAATTATTTCTTTCAAGTGAATTGGTTTATGAAGCACACATCTATTGTTTATTGGAATGTAAAAGTTCAAACTAATTAATAGTTTCTTCACCATGTTCTTTTTAGCATCTTTACCCAGTTCTTTCATGTGAATGCTACTCTTCAGATACTGTTCCTTTGATAAGTCTTAACTAGTTTCTTCACATTCTTAAATTTCCTGAAATTGTTCCAATGTTGAGACTCCATATATCACTAAACATAAGTTGTGCTACATAGTTTCACTGATGAGAAACTAATATGTTTATTATGTAGCAGAAATCTGAAAGTTTAATAAAAACCAGAACATGTCCAGTTCAAGATTGAAAGGCGGTGGCAGTTGTATGAAGGTTTGTCAAACTTTCATTCATTGAACATTTGTCATAGTTTTAACGCTGTTTGGCAACCTAACGCAACACTCCTCCTTTTTCTGGGCTTGAGACCGGCCATGACTGGTTTATCAAGTACCATAGATGATGATATTAGTAGCCTTTTATTTTCTTGCCAAAGTCTAGCTATTTAAAGTTGAAGCCTTATACTAATCCCACTCGCTGAAATTGAATTTTTGAGGAATCACTTGATGTTTGCAGTTCAGTTCTGTGTCGCCTATGCTACCTTCATGCAATCTTCTACTTCTGCAGATGTTATGGATGGATATTAAGTATGGGTTCTCTTCTAATAAAGGATTCTCACAAGATTAATCCACAGTATTAAGATGATTCATTTAGAAGAAGAGGAAGAGGAAGAGGAGAAGATTCAGCCCACTCGTCAAGTACGGAAATGGTACCTACCAGATGAGTCATCTTTTTGGTAAAATATTACTATAATGCTTAACTATATTCTTTCGAGACTAATTGATATTTAGTACTGTCAGCATAAACTTGGCTTTAGTCGGCATGTATTCTTTATTAGTTCACATACAAAGAATTTAGTGTGACAGCTAATTGGAGTTTTATATCATAATCAAGTAATTATTGTCTGTTGGTAATAAGATTCTGCGCCAAGTCGTAGCTTCTGAGTTATAAATTTTAAATTAACTAGAAACTAGTCAAAATAGCTGTAGCTGGCAACTCTTGTTAGTAAAGGTTGCCCCTCTGATCTATCTACTGCAGTTTTTCTAATTCCTGACCACATGGTGTCTAGGTATTGTTTGCTCACCACAGTTGAAGTATAAAAGAATGAACAATTTCTTTCCTATCTACTGCAATGTTTGCTCGTAATTGGATGAGTACAAGTCTAACTTTGGAGGTTGGTGATGTTCAGTAATCTACAACCTATGCTGTAGTAGTTCAGTTTAAACTGGATCATTGAGTTCGACGCCTGAGGTGGAAGTTACATGGGTCGAGGTGGTTTAGGACCTTTAGGACTCATTTGAGGTGGGACTTTGCTCTGCTCAGTCTGGAAGGTACGAGCAAGCTGTGGTTCTTCCTTTATTATCTCTTCTACGATAGGACACTTCCTTTATTATCTACTAATATCCAATACCCTGTCTTTTATCTATCTACTAACACTCCAACTAAACAAACATAAGTGCTGGCGATATACATTGTGCCAACTAAGAAGAAGTAGCAAAGGACAATGAGCCAAGGCGAATGAAGATATTAAGTATTTTGTTATTCCTCTCGGCAATATCTTACAATCAGTACAGTCAGTACTGGCTGAAGCATGCTACGGATATGAACTCTTAAATGTGGTCCATATATACATTTATTTCTGCATTGATTATTCTCCCAGCTATATACATTCATGGCATGTGCTATTATGAATTGAAGCCCACACTTGCCAGCTGTTTGTTCTACTAAAATTATTTTTGGCTTATGATGGGGCACACGTGGCTATCAAGAACTGGACACACGTGTCCTATTTTCACATGGTTTGTGCTAAGAGCAGATCTAGAGAGTGATGGTTAGATTCCTATATTCCAGTTTTTGTTCCCTTGTCTATGATGGTTAGATTCCTATAGATATATTATGATAGCGTGTCCATATGCCTAATCATCTTCTTTATCTTTCTCATCTGTTAGCTTTATATCCCAATTAGTTGTAATATACTTGTTCACTCAAAAAAATTATATGTCATTATTTAACAATTATTATATGGGTGTGCTTTCAACAATATTTTTAACCTCTTCATTTATCTATCAGGTGTTGGTGCAATAATACTCTAGCTTGATTTCGTTAGATCAAAGTAATTTGATGTTTGGTCGAAGACATATTTGGTTTAAGTGTTTAAGTTAGACCAACATGGAATGGATATTGGAGAAGTGTGACAAATATTGGCATGGAAGAAGTTCAACAAGTGTTGATAATGGATGAGTTCAATAAGTGTCAATGAATAAAATTCACTAGGTATTGGTATTAGAGAAGTCCAATAGTGTTAATAGGTGTTGGCATAATGAAAGTTCTGGCAATTGATTGAATGCTTACAAGTAGATCAAATGCTTAGTAAGTGAAAGTCTTAACATGTCAAAGTTGATTGAATGTTTGGTAAGTAGAAATCTCAACGGGTCAAGATTGGTTGAGTGTTTGCAAATGGAAGTTCCAACAAGTCAAGATTGATCATATGTTGGACAATTACAAGTCTCGACTAGTCAACGTTCAGCGCATGCTTAGCAAGTGAAAGTCCTGACAATTCAAGGTTTGTTGGATGTTTGACAAGCGAAAGTCGTTGTAGGTCAAGATTGACCGATACTAAGTAGATGAGGAAGTTATAGCAGCAAGGCCTTTTAGCAAGCGAAAATCAGTCAATTTTGGAAGTGTTCAATTGACTGATGGAGCACAGAATAGCAGACTAATAGAATTTGAAGACTATAAGAAGGAAAACAAGAGGAGGTTTTGGCAACCAAGATAAGCACTACAAAGGTAATGCATGCGAATGAAAGCAGGACAAAAGAGAGCTTTAAGATTGTATTATTTTCTTATAGTATTCTTATTATCTTCTTGTTCTTATCTTGTAAGTAAGGTTGTAAGAAATTTCTCCACTAAAAGGTTTTAAGAAAAAAAATAGAGAGATTGTAAGAGTGATTCATCGATAAATTATAGATCATAGAGTAGGAACCGAAGGTTCCAAAGCACCTAAAATGACAAGTGTCAATATTGCTTGTGTTTTCTTTTCTATATTCCAACAAGTTATAGATTTAAGGAAGCGATTTCAGTGAACAAGTATTTATTCCCTTGCTTCACCATCAATCCAACACCACGTTATGCCATGTATCATTTGTCAAAAATGCTTCCACCACCACCACCATCTTGATCAACTTCCCCTTTCCAATGAGAAAACAACTGAGCAACTAAGTAAAAGATGAGGCTGATTAAAAGATGATTAGGAGGCATAGCCACACATCTCCAGTTAATAAAATTCTTGTCTGATAAAATGATTTTATAGTCCACCATAAGCTGATTTTTTTCAAAAGCTCATAACAAATTTGTCACAAGTGGTACAGGCTGTGAGAAATGTAGTAGCAATTGACCCTATTCTTTATTACTACAGTAGCAAAATAGTAAACTAACATGACTCCTCTGATTCCTGTTCCTGCTGTAAAGTCTCCCTATGTTCTATCTAATCTAAACACAAGATTACTAGTGTCAGCTTACAGTGTAGGCACTCCATGATACCGAGAATTTAGGTTGTAATCAACTGACAGATACCTTCAGAATTATAATAGCACTTGGATCGACCAGGAAGGATCCAAATTAGCTGCATTAAATGACAAATTTGGATATTGAAATTTACAGCTCTATAAAGCTTCTGAAATGTACAGTTGAAGAATCAAAAGTGGTCTCTTGTTTTCTTTCACTTCTCACTTTTAATTTTACTTGACAAGATGAACCTGAAAACTAAACGCAGGATCTGCCTTCGTATTGTCTAATTACTCTTCACTCTTCTTTGTATCTTGTGAGAAGCCATGGATGAATGAATGAATGTGCATGGGTTGGAAATTGATCAGCTTTTTGAGCCATGTCAAAGAAACAGAGGCCATAATCTTTTTTCAGTCCTCCGATATGCTCTCGAGGTTCGGCCGCCACAGGCCGACGCGGCCGTTCCGCCGGCGGAGGTGGCACGCCGCCTTCGACTCCAGGTGCGTCTCTCTCTCCGCTTCCTTCTCCAGCTTCTGCTTCCTCCGCGATACCTTCCTCTTCTTCTTCTCCCCCGGTGTCGGCAGCGATGTCCCCGGGATGAGGAAGTAGATTCGACCCCGTTTTAGTTCGGTTTCCGGAGACACGATCAGGATCTTGCGAGAGGCCACGCCTGGCGAGCAGGGCGTGGTCAGGACGTGGTAAGGGTTGGCGGAGAGGATCTTGCCAGCGTGAACTGGGCGGCTGTACTCTTCGACGTTGCCGTCGAGGTGGACGATGCGGACGACGTCGAGGGCGCCGCAAGGGAGCACGCAAGCCAAGCAACACCGCAGGCTGTTTCCCATCACTTCTCCTCCTCCTCCTCCTTGGCTGCCATGGATCATATATACAGAGAGTTCTCTCCAATTATTTTAGTGAGCTGAGCTGGCCTTTGTATAGTTGCTAATGAAAGGCAAAGAAATGGACCTGATAGTCCCCCGTTCCTGGCTTCAAAATAACTAATCTGGGTTTCAGGCTAACACATGAGATGTTGTTATCATAAGGTCTGAGATTTGAATTTTAATAAAGTTAAGATAAATATTCCCTGTGCTAATCACTATTTCAAATGTTAGTAATCGTCTATGATTTACTTTCTTTATATTAGTCTTGAAATGGATTGACAAAAATGTTAAGAGAAATATATTTATTTTTTTACCGTAAAAATGATTATTCTGGACTTGACTGGTCCGATCCTTCAAAATTTTCCAGATACTAGTAAATTCTGGACTGATTCGAATATCACAGCCGTATGAATCCAACTTCCAAGAGACTTGAATCCTTGTCTCGTCCTATTTTTTACCATCGCAAGGGGTAAATTTTTTATTTTGGAAAATTTATCCTATTTCTTACCATCTGTAAATTTTACAAAAGTGAAATTCAACAACTTGACAACTCCTCATCCCAGGTCATTAAAAAGGAAACAAATAAAAAAACCAAAATTATAGAAGGTTAATTTTTTGGTCATTATTAGGATTTAATCTTTTGTTTAATTCTATAAATCTGTTATGTAATAATCAACTTAGTTATATTCTAAGGTTCCTATTCTTTACCATCGCGTGCCTTAAGAGATAAATTTTTTATTTTGTTTAAGCTCATATTTGTTGATTGTATCTGTTATATGGTAAGAAAAAAGGAAATGTATTAATTTTTTAAATCGTATTTTGGAAAATAAAATGATAGTTAAATATAATATACAATTACTTGTGTATGAATATTTATAAATATGTATGTAACTAGTAATCTCATATTCTAACCACTACATGCATAAATATAATTATGTTTAACTACTTTATAAAAAAATTATGTTTAACTACACAAACTTAAAATAATATACAAAATCATAATTAAGAGAGAAGATGTGGTATTTGATTTGAACTAATCAGTATCCACGATGAGACTAACGCTTTGTTTATTTGAAGGAACGTTAATAAGAGAAAAGATTAACGGTAAATTATCTTAAAATTTTCCATCATAATTTAAATTTGGCATACATCTTAAGAAATACGACGAGACTAATGCTATTGGACCAGCACCGATGTAGATCAGGAAGGAGGTCAGGAGGACGCGCCAACGGCACTAGCGCAGTTCCCCGCTGAAGTCATCTTCTCTTAATCATTGGTGTATATTTATGATTCATATAAGAGCATCTGCAACGCTTTAACGTTTGAACATGTTAATGATTTTTTTAATTATTTTTTTTGAAAGCTATAGACATTAACGTGTTCAGAACTTTGAACGCGTTAATGCTACAGTACAATAAAAAGATGGTCATGTCAGCATTACATTCAACGTTGATGTCTATGTCAGCATTAACATTTCAAGTTTAACAACGTTGCGGTTGCTCTAATAGATTTAAAAAAAAAATCCTATTTTATAATTAAGAATGCAATTAAGAATCTAAGTCTTTAATAATTAATTTTAATAAAATCTAAAATAAAATTATATTAATATTTTTTTTTATATTTCACACTAAAAATAATTTTAATATATATTATTAATTCTCTTATTACTTTTATATAAAAAATATACTATCCTAATTTTTTTTAATCCCATCCCACGTCTTAAAATTAAGAATATTAAAAAACATCTATAAATACATTGATAAGATTAAATATAATATTTATTCTTATTAATTAAATATCTAATATAAAAAATTATATCAATTTTTTTATAAAAAAGAGTATATTAAAATAGTTTACTACTAAGTTATCAAACATCACGCTCTTAATTATATTACATAAACACTATGACTAATTGTCATTAGTTGTCATAAAATATCTATTTCTTATTTAAAAAAGTTTCCTACTCGGTCAAAGATTAAAATATTAAATAGGAAATACAAAGGACAAAAAATTGAAATCACAAATAATGAACGGTGGGTATGAGGATCAAGCGGTGCTTAAATAAATATTAGGCTAAATAACTTTCAACCCCATTGGTTTTCATCCAAAAATAATTTGTCCCCTTATATTTAAAAAAAAGACACTTAACCTCTCTATATTTTAAAGAAAAAAGGAAAAAAATAATAAATGACCAAAATAACCCATACTTTTATTTAAATGTTAAAATTATGACTAAATAACTTTAAGCCTTTTTTATTTTCTATCCAAAAAGAGTTTCCATCCTATATTAAAAAAAATGATACTTAACCCCCTATATTTTAAAGAAAAAAATAGTAAACGACCAAGACTATTCTAAATGTTAAAATTATTCTAACTGAAGCATCCTTATTTAAGGTAAACTTAGATTTTTAGACAAAAAGAAAAATAAAAAATAAAAAATAAAAAAATCTCACATAATCATTAAAAGCTTACTCTTAATCAAACTTAATTTATATATCGATCAAAAATTTCACTTGTTCTTAAAAAAATTCTTACAAAATTTATACATGCACCAGTAAATTTTGTGAGAAATTTTTAAGAACAAATGAATTTTGACCTATATATCAATCAAGTTTGGTTAAGATTAAACTTTCAACAATTATGTGAAATTTTTTATTTTTATTTTTCTTTTTGTCTAAAAATCTAAGATTACCTTGAATAAAGATGTTTCAGTTAAAATAATTTTCACATTTAGAATAATAAAAAAATTATTTTGATTATTTACTATTTTTTTCTTTAAAACATAAGAGACTAAGTGTCATTTTTCAAATACGAGAAGAAATTATTTTTGGATGAAAAATAAAAAGAACTTAACATTATTTAACCATAATTTAATATTTAAATAGCAAAGGAAGGATTATTTTGATCATTTATTATTTTTTATTTTTTTCATTAAAACATAAGAGGACTAAATGTTATTTTTTAAATATAGAAGACAAACTGCTTTTGAAAAAAAAACATAAGGAAGTTTAAAGTTATTTAGCCTAAATATTAAATATAATCACAATTAGCTTGATATTTTCCTCATAGCAAAATTTAAAAAGTTTTTTTTTAATTTAATTTTTTTATGAAAAGAATATCCAATCTAATCAATTACTATTCTAAAATTGATTGTACGATATTAATATCATCTCCACCACATACATTAAATTTTGAATAGGGTTGAATGAACGCATACAAACAATTTTGAATAGGCTTCAGAAGAAAATTTCTTTCAAAATTCTGGTGTGAAAGACACATTCTTTTTGGCAAAGAAAAAAATGGCATACAGTTGATCAAACCACTATGAATTTTTCACAAAAACAACAGAACAAAGCATTTTACAGGTCAAGAATTTAATATATAGATCAAACCCTATTCAGTCTTCATCTAAGAGTAAAATCCAAGTTCTAAACCACAAAGGAAAAAAAGAAGAATAATGAAGATTATATAAATTCAGATGTAAAATCCTATATATATTTCTAAACCTCGAAAAAAAAAGTGGAATAACAGAGAAAGATCACTTTTTGCAGGAAACTGATAGGAAATCTGATAGAACCATCGTGTATGGCACGTTACTAATGAAACACCTTCATGGGAATGGGAAGGTGCTATCAGCGAAACTGCCAACTTTTGGTATCGGCCTCCTATGAATCAGACAAGTAGTTAAATGTGAGCTTATCTGGGATTAATGAAGGCCTACCTCAATGTCATACTTGTGAATTTCAAAGATAAATCCAACATGGAGAAAGTACAAGGCACATTACCAGATAAGACAGTAACAATTCTATTATCTATCAAGGAAAACAAGGAAAACAAAAGCCACAGTAAAGAAACAGACAGGAGTGATATTCAAGAACAAAGGCATTGCATATTCCAGAACAGTTAAACTCAGAAACCACTATGATATCAGGCAAGCAAACGTTAAAATTCTGATTCCCAGTAGGAAAGATATCAAAACATTAAGTGAATACATCTGACACACCTTACCAAAGGTCAGATTGCTCACTTTCTTACCCTTCTTTGCAAGGTAGAACAAAAACAACAGCTAGGCAATTGCAACAAGTATCAAATAGTCTAGCAAATAACAAATCACAAAAAAAAATAATAATAATAAACATCCTCTAGAACAAGCTCTCTGCTCAACTAGCATTGGATGTAATAGAACAGCTAAACTCACAAGCCATTATGATTTGAGGCAAGCAAGCATTAAAATTCTATTTTGTTATGGGGAAAGCAATCGAAATATCATGTGACTGCACCTGATGCAACTTATGTGATATCAGATGTCTCACTTTCTATCCCCTTTTTTGAACAGTTGAAAAAAGAAAAATAGTAGCTAAAAGCAAGAAAAATAAGTGATTTAGAACGTGATGCTCTTGACGAGATGATTCTGTATTTAAGAAACAATATGATCATCGACCATAGGATGATTCTACTTATCTCCCAGGCCCAAGCAGAAAAGGCTGCCAGAGACAACATGAGTAAAAAAAAAGAGCCGCTGACGTCCAAGCTTAACGAGGGGTGAAGTTAGCCATGGACTGTCGTAAAAGATCGGAGAGATGCAAAGTAGAATCAAAGAGAAAAACAATTGCTAGATCAGAAGAAGGCGCCGCCACCAGGCACCGCTCACTGACCCTCACGGGTAGTCTTGATCAAGCTTCCGGCTTTATGAAATAAGGGTTTTCAACTGGAGCCATTTATTTATATAGAGAGAGAGCCCAGCAGTTCGTTAAGCAATGCTACATGGGCTTCTGGGCAGATGCAGGCACGGCCCAAAACTCATTTAATAATAATAATAATAATAATAAATTCATTTTATCATTCAGATTTATAGTATTTTTTTAGAGAGTACATCAAATTGTTTTAGTTATCCAAAGGCATATATAGTTTTCTAAAATATCCTTCAATTACTCCATCGATCAGGCAATTAAACACTCAATTAAAAGAGATACTGGTCGATTAAAAGTGACTTTAGTTAATGTAATTCACATCACATCAAATTGACAGTATTACACTTATGAGTCCACGAGACTATCCATATTTATTTATTTATTTTAGAATTTAAGTCATACAATTATTAATAATAACAACTAAATTTTATTCTACTAAATGAAATTGACTATATAGATCTTTTTATACCATTGAGCTCTATTCTCTATTATATCATCATCTATATTTAAATAAATTTATCTAATTTTATTATTGTTAACTAAGTGTTTTTTAATCTTCTTCTTCCCTGTTTGATATGTATATTTGTCATAATTTTATAGCGTCTAACTAAAATAATTATTGGTTGTTTAAGTATATGTCTATATCATCTTAAACATGTATTTGGAGTTTTCTCTAAATAGATGCAACTTTAATTTTCTCTCTAATACTCTTATTTCTTATTTTTTTCCATCCTCGTATGTCTATACATCTACCTTAACATTCTCATCTCTGTTACTTTCATCTTCTATTCAAATGCTTGAATTATAGCCCAACATTCTGTTAGGACATTTCAGGAGCTAGAGGAGGGATGATTAGCTCCAATCATTTCATTGATGATTTGTTGTAGCGGAAAACTCGAAGCAATCGTTAACAATCGGATTTACTTGGTATCCATCTTCTTGAAATGATTAATCAAAGGATCCACATAGTGCACATACTTTACTATACAAAACACTCATTCTAAGAAACATTCCGAAGGTGGAGGAATCTTGCACAAGCTCAAATACAAGAAATGTAACAAGAAATGCAAACTAGGTTACAAAAAATATCGAAAATAATTACAATGAGAAACTTTGCTTTTCTTGCTCTTTTCTTGCTTTGATTTAGCCTCTTGTTAACTCAAAAATGCAGCAGCACTTTACTCTAAATCGTCCAAGAACTAGTGATCAAAATGTGAGTGAGTGTTGCCTTCAAACTTTCACGAAAATCCTTTTCTAGAGTTCACTCAACGCCTCCCAATTGATTAAGTTTTCCCCTAATTGATTGTCACGTCTTCGACCGTTCGAACTGTTGGATCGTAGACGTTCGATAGAGAAGGGGTGAATATCGATTACGAAAAAATTTGTCGAGTAAACGCAGCGGAAAAGTAAAACAATGCAATGCTAACACAAGAACCAATTTTACTTGGTTCGGAGCCTTTGGCAACTCCTATTCCAAGGCCCACACACAAGGGTGCTTTCGTTAGACAATTCACTAGCAATTTGAAGAATGTTACAATTAAGAATTACAGGAATGCTAATAAAAAAATTAATACCGACAAACTGAAAAGAAGTAAACTGAAGACAGTGCTTTGTCGGAGTAGCCTCAAGGCGTCGTAGGAGCACAGCAGAGCAGAGAGTTCTGAGTTGTTGTTGGAAGCTCCACCCCCTGCTCCTTCTTTTATATGAAGCTCGGGGCGCCCAGGATCCCTTCCGGGCGCCCTGGTGGGATGTGGCAGGTCCAACCAGTGAGCTCCACGTGGCGACGACGCGTTTGGATAAAAGTTGCCTAACGGGCGCTCGGATCCTTTTCGGGCGCTCGGACCTCCGGGCGCCTAGACCTCCTTTCTCCAGAAGACTTCTTCTCCTGCAAGACAAGGTTAGTCCGAGGCAAATATATAATTTATAACCTGCAAAACAGAGTGTTAGTTCAGTTTATAGTTTGACAAAAATAGTATGACTTAGATTCCGTCTTTCCGAGACCGAAATCTAGTCACGATCTCGACTTAGATATCCGAAATGGATCTAAGCCGGATCGACGCCTAATGTTCCCTTCCCGGGAACACGTCCTCACAGTCACTCCCTTCCAGTGACTTACCTTTACTCACCTGCCAGACGTCCGGTCAGCCCTCCGACCCGTCTGGACTTCTCGCCAAGCGTCCGGTCAGCCCGTCGACCCGCTTGGACTTCTCGCCAGCTATCCGGTCAGCCTGTCGACCTAGCTGGACTTCTCGCCAAGCATTAGGTCAGCCCGTCGACCCGCTTGGATTTCGTGCCAGACATCCGGTCAGTCCATCGACCTGGCTGGACTTCGTCTGAACACTCGGTCAGAGTGTTAGATCACGACAAACCTAACTTAACCTGATTTGTCATTCATCAAAACCTGAGTTAGACCATTAGTGCTAACCGCACCAACACGAACACCTGCAGAATGACTCTTTTTCGGAATCCTAATCGATTGGTGAGTCATCCCAATCGATTCAAAAAACTTTAATCGATTACCTAATAGATTCCATAACCCACTATTCTTTCCTAAAAAGGGCTTAATCGATTAGCCCAATCGATTAAGACTTCTTAATCGATTGTCTCAATCAATTTTTTTCCTCACGTGACAAAACACTACCTAATCAATTAACCCAATTAATTAGTACACTACAACAAAAACCTTCATAGACATCGGTTTTCCACCGGTGTCTATTTGATTTTCGACCGATGTCTATGAAGCCGATGTTAAAAGTCTGCCACTTTAGACATCGGGTTAAAACCGGTGTAGTATCACTTAACGACACCGGTCTTCGAATCGGTTATTAACCGGTGTAGTATCACTTAACGACACCGTTGAATCAACGGTGTAAAACCGATGTAATATTGTATGTTAATAACACCAGTTTTGGCAGCGGTAAATGACCGATGTAATATTACTTTATAACACCGGTTTTACATCAGTGGAAAATCGATGTAATATGTATATTTTTTTACAGCACAGATTTGATTTTAAAACCGACAATAACAAAAAAAAATACACAAATATTCACAAATTGTACAAATATTCTTCATTCAATAATATCCATAAAATACACAAATATTCACAAATTATATAAATAATCTTCTTACAACAATATCCATAAAATACTCAAACATTCTTTTTACATCAAAAGCTAGCTAATAGATATCAAAATCAAGGTAGAACATTCTTTTAACACATCAAGGTAGAACCGCACTTCAAATGTAATCTAGCATGCATTCAGCCCACTCGAACCGCACTTCATCAATTTCAACTCTGGAGTACTTGAGATTTGTAAACTGTAAAAACACATAAATCCACCATATGTCAAATAACTAAAACAAATGTGTACATGTATCAAATAAAATAGAATACTGAGTTTTTAAAGGCTGTTGTGGAAGATAACGAATATAACATAGAATCTAAAACTTTCATATATGACACTTAGTATATGCTGCTTAGAATATAACATAGATAATTTGCTCCTTCTAATTCAAGTGTACAGATTGATAAGAACTGACAGCATCATACAACAAATTACTAGGCATGATAATGGTTGAACAAAGACATATGACTACACAACAAATCCAGTGAAGGAAGCATAGAAGAACAAAGCTACCTCTGATGAAGAGATCTACTATTTATTGTACTACCTCTGATGTCATCTTGATATCCTGAATATCTTGTACTAAGCCTCCTATTTTCTGTGATTTCTGCTACCAACCAGAAGAACTTCATTGTGATTTCTAAGCCCCCTAGTTGCTATTGTTAGAACTTCTCGAGATGCAGAGAAGAAGATCATTGGATATCTTTTGTTTTATGTTTACATAGAATATATTTACAGATAAACTTTATAGTGGATTATCTTTTCATCTACTATAAAATCAATCATTAGATTACATCTTAAATGAATCATCTATACTAAGTCAACTTTATAATGAAATTCGGCCCCGTGGTAGTGTAAAAAACATGTAACGTGATATGCATTTTTAGCAGAATGTAGCATGGCTGTAATCACATGTCCATATTGCTGAGAAATGCTAACTGACAGTGTCCACTGTCCACTAACAAGTAACTTAGCTAATATCTTCAAGGAAATATATTCACATGTTAAAGCAATTTTCAAGGCTGTAAATGAACAGAATGTTTGTGAACAAGCTAGATACTCAGCCTGACAAGTGTTCATTTGTGTTCATTCAGCATGAAGAAAAAACATATATAAAATAAACAAGCTTAAATGCTTGAACATTTGTTGTAAGTTCAATAACATAAATGGGCATGCTTTAAAGCTAGTAGTCTGACTTTCTCTAAGGTTTGTTTATGATCCTTTTTCTTTAGTTTTGCTATTTAAATGTATGTAGAATATAATACATTTATATATTTCTGATAGTATTTGTGTATGTTGTTATTTTAAAGTTTAAATTATCTAGAAAATGTGAAAATTGAGTAATTGATACAAGTCTCAGTTATTGGATCAAGTAAAATGTTTTCTCTAGTTGCTCTCAGTAACATCTTGGGGTTGGTTCGACAATACACTAGTTTGTTTTCTAATAAACAAGCTTGAACATCGGTGTAGCTCATTTACAACCCTAGCAATTTCAATTGTAATTGTAATTTGTGAATATTGCTTTGACAACTAGGAAATATTGATATGATCAGCTCACCAGTGAAGTATGCAAATGTGAAAATTTTGAAATTAGCTTCCTAATTACCGATAGTCTTTTTTGACAACCTGCAGCTTTATCAATGATATTCTATGTACTTCATGCATGAAGAGAAGTTTCATTAAGAAACAAAAATAAAGTATCCGCACAGTTGTCATCAAACATTTCTAAAGCTTACCAATCCATGTATATGTTGCCAAGGCTTGACAATGCTTGTGGATGGTTAGGTTGTAAAGCAAAGGATGACTTGGGAAAAATTATTAAAATGAAGTTATTCAACAAGGAAAAAAAACTTAAGAGAATAAAAATATCCAAATTAAAAAGTCACCCTATAATGTCCAGCGTCTTTGAGAGCATTCCCCTTTTAATGTGCAAGAAAGTCGATCATTAACCTGGCTCACCATCAAGAAGGATACCACATTTTGACATATTAGACCATTATCAACTTACCAGATTATAAGGAATATGTTTATGATTAAAAAAAAAAAAAGTATGAGCAATTCTGAATCCTGAAGATATTTTGTTATGGAACTAACAGTAATGATTGTGTTTAGTTCAAGCTAATCTTTATAAATTAGCAATACCATATCAGAAAATAATGAAGAATCAATACTCACATAAAAACTTTGAATATGTGAATCATGAAAGATCATGAAAGACTGCCTTGCTTTGCAACTCCCTGTTCAGTTTCTGCAATTAAGAAATCATAGCTCGTTAGATAGAAAATGTATCTGAAGAAATACAAAAAGTGTATTAATTAATAGACAATAAGTATCTTATTAGCATAAAGTGATAGAACTAATAAAGAATAGATTTATTCATGGAAAGCTTACAGTAGACAATAAGTAACTTATTTGTAGAAAGTGGTAGAACAAATAATGAAGTGTGCAAAATGGATTTATTGATAGAAAGCTTACCAGCCCAAAATGGTGGAACTCCACACAGTAAGATATAGAGTATAACTCCAGCACTCCATATATCAATTTCTGGTCCATAATTCCGTTTTAAAACTTCTGGAGCCATGTAATAAGGGCTTCCAACTATCTCAGAAAATCTTTCACCTAGAATTGGGGTAAAAAGAGAAAAAAAAAAAAAAGTAGAGCACGCCCTTATAGTAAAACTAAACTTCAAGTTATGTTATTGAATGGAAGTGATCATTAATGAGACTCAACAAAAATGAAGATCATTAATATGCATTCATATGGTAACTAATCATTCTAACTTCATTAACCAAGAGAACTTTAAGACTAAAATAAATAGATGAATACAGTAAAAATAAAACTCTCCCTCAACTCCACTGAACAAAAATTGCTTCTTGTTCAAGCAGTGTCATTGCCAATAGTTCATTCCATTCATAACATTATGAACTTAATCTTCTCATTCCAGACACTCAGAGATCAAAATATTCAAATTAGACATGAAAACAATCTCAATAAGTGCATTGCCAATAGTTCTTAAAATATTACCAAGGAGGAGAAAATAAGGAAAACATTCTTACAAAGTGTTCTTTTGTTTTAGCAAACTAACTTAGCGAAATGCAAGGAGCAAAATGTTAAGTAAACAATGAATTGTGAGATAAATTCTTTCCTTAGAACAACATTAACGGCAATACACGAACTATTTTAGAAGACAACACTAGCATAGGCAATACACGAACTGGTTGAAATGAACAACATTTTCAGCGCAAGTAATAATTGAAGCTTTTATTTGGTTCGTTCAATCCAAACTGGTTGAAATGAACAGCATTTTATGTTTCTCAGCCTCTTCACAAATGCAGGTTGCATAAGCAGTGTAATCCTAACAGATGAAGTAAACAACATAGGTTGCATGATGGCCCTCAATCATATACACAGACAGCTGCATAAAATGCAGCCTGGACAACTTATTATAACACTGCATTTGTTTGATGTGTTTAAAACGAGATTATAATTATAAAATGCATGTAGAACAAAGTAATCTAGTCTAAGAAAACAACAATAATTCTTTTAAGTTGTCTCTAGTCTTTAATTATGAGAGAACATCTTATGTATGTGCACCCAAAAAGCAGTAAATGGAAACTTAACAAGATACCTACAAACTAAAATGATAAGAAGCCAGAACAAAAAACAGACGGACAATTCAAAAAACTCGGCATCTAGAATCAGTTTATCTGTGAAAGTGGCTCAGTTAAATTGACAAGAGAGCCAGGAATAGTGAGCCAAAGCTCTTGTAAACACACAACAGGCGCAACGAGCAAGAAATGAAAATCAATTATACAGGCGCAACGAGCAGGGAAAAAAAGAGCACTTTGCCAGTACAACAAAGCGCACAAGCGATTGCATAACTGCAATTAAAGCCCAAGCCAAGATTCATCAAACAGGAAATCCAACAAAAAAAAAAGGTGAGAACTTCGATCTTTTGTAAGGAGAAAACTGCAAAACTCTAATAGACAAATGGAAAACGAAACAAAGGAGAGAGATCATTCACCCATCGGGGAGTTTATCGATGAAGGTTAGCAACATCTTGAGCTTGCTACCCCCATCCGACGCGAGCCCTGCGTGCATCTCCACCGCCATGGCATCGACCACCTGACGCAGCCTCCCGACAGGGGTGGCGCACGCCTCCTCGAACTCCCTCACCAGCTCCACCGCTCGGCTCCACTGCCTCCTGCTCCTCAGCCTCCGACCAACTAGCGCCGCAGCGATGGCGCACGACACGGCCGCACACCCCAATGCCACCCGGAACCCTAACCTACCCATCGAGCACGCTCCCCGGGTCCAACCGCGCATCCCTTCTATCAATCACCTCATCCCCCGACCTACCAAGGGGCGCCAGAGGAGGAAGCAGGAACGGGGTGAAAACCCACCCGGATGAAGCTGAGGAGAAGAACGGCGGCGAGGAAGGTGGCTGGTCGCGAAGAGGAGCTCGCTCGTGGATGTTGGTGCGGTTAGCACTAACGATTTAACCCAGGTTTTGATGAATGACAAATCAGGTTAAGTTAGTCTGTTGTTGTCTAACACTCTGATCGAGTGTGCAGGAGAAGCCCAGACAGGTCGACGGGCTGACCGGATGTCTGGCACGAAGCCCAGCTAGGTCGACGGGCTGACCGGATAGCTGGCAAGAAGTCCAAGCGGGTCGACGGGCTGACCGGACGCTTGGCGAGAAGTCCAGCTAGGTCGACGGGCTGACTGGATAGCTGGCGAGAAGTCCAAGCTGGTCGACGGGCTGACCGGACGCTTGGTGAGAAGTCCAGCTAGGTCGACGGGCTGACCGGATAGCTGGCGAGAAGTCCAGACGGGTCGAAGGGCTGACCGGACGTTTGGCAGGTGAGTAAAGGTAAGTCACTGGAAGGGAGTGACTGTGAGGACGCGTTCCCGGGAAGGGAACATTAGGCGTCGATCCAGCTTAGATCCATTTCGGATATCTAAGTCGAGATCGTGACTAGATTCCGGTCTCGGAAAGACGGAATCTAAGTCATACTTTTTCATGTCAAACTCATGAACTGTACTAACACTTTGTTTTGCAGGAAATTTATTATACTTGCCTCGGACTAACCTTGTCTTGCAGGAGAAGGACCTGTTCTGGAGAAAGGTGGTCCGGGCGCCCGGAGGTCCGGGCGCCCGGGAGGCAAGTTTTATCCCGATTGAGCGTCGCCACGTGGAGCATCTCGGTTTAAGCAGCTACGTCACATTCCAGGCGCCCGGAAGGAATCCAGGCGCCCGGAGCAACATATAAAAGAAGCCCCAGGCAGGAGCTTCAGTATCAACTTAGAATTCAAGATCTGCTGCTCTCTGCTCTTGCGACGCCACGAAAAGCTCTCCGACTCAGTGCTGATTTTATTTTAATTCTATTGTCGGTATTTTCTTTATCTGTCAATTCTTGTACTTAACTCTGTAATATTCGAATTGATAGTGATTGCCCAACGAAAGTACTCACGGAGTACGGGCCTTCGAGTAGGAGTCGTCACAGGCTCCGAACGAAGTAAAAACAACTGTGTTCATTTACTTTTCCGCTGCGTATTTATACTCTTGTTTTTCGAATCGATATTCACCCCCCCCCTCTATCGAATCTAACGGTCCTACAAGTGGTATCAGAGCAGGTACCGCTCTGATTTGGTGCAACCACCAGTCAGGCAAAGAGGGGTGTTTTTTAAAGAAAAATTAGATATCGTTCATCTTTAAAATACACATCATCATCATCTTTAAAATACGCCTTTCGTTTTTTCCCTCCAAAACTGTTTTTGAAAAACACATCATCATCTTTTCACCGTTGCTTAGTATTGATAAAATATTACATTTTCAAAATTTTGGAATAATATTTTTTTATTAATATTTTAATAATATTTTATTATTTTTTTCGAAAATAGTGAAATATTATTTTTTCAGCACTGCTAATCCAAGACCAAGTCTTGGGATTTTTTTCTGTTTCTCTGTGTGCAAGAATAATGACTCTTCAAGAAGGACGAAACCCCCACGAACCACCACCATACGATCAAGATTTCAACTATTGGAAGCGATTAATGGAATGCTTCTTAGGAAGCGTAAACTTTGATTATTGGCTGATATTGAGAAAACCTTCTCAGAACTCAGAACTAAATACAAATGTAAGTAAAATCATTTGTAATGTTTTACCTAACACTGTTTTATGCAGAGTAAAAAAGTACAAAGATGCACATGAGCTTTGGACCCAATTGATCAAACTTCACGAGGAGCCGATGGAGCTTGAGGATCAAGTAAAAATCGAATCTGAACTCGGGTTAGATCCAATCGAAAAGCCTACTGAATTAGGGATTGCGCTCAAGGTTAGTGATATTTACCAAAATACCCCTGCTAATAGTAGTTTAAAAAATATGAGCATTGATCTGTTTATTTCTGAAAATATATGTGAAAATAATGTAGTTGACAATAATTATAAAAATACCCCTAGGATATTATCTGATAAAACAAATCCAATTAATTTAAAAAATTCAAATTTAAACCTAAACAAATCTGAAAACTCAAATGATAGAGATGACAAGGTCAATATTGATCTAGATAAAATTAATAAATTATTTAATAATCTAGACAATATTAATCTAGAAAATCCTATCCAAACCCAAGATAATTTAATTAATAAAAAATTAAATTTTAACGATAAGAATAATCAAATAAATTCCACTAATTATATCAACTTAAAAAATAAAGAAAATATAAGAATAAAATCAAACACTTTGATAAAATCAAAACTAAATTTAACAAAATTAAAATTAAATGTTAAAAATAACATATTAAATAAAGATAATCCAAAAAATTCAAAATTAACAATTAATAAAAGGTTAAAAGATAAACCTTTAAGGAAACATAATTCAAACAATTTAATTAATTCAAAGTTAAAAATGAATAAAAACTTAAACTTTAAAAATAAGCTATTAAAGAAAGATAATTCAATTAACCTAATAAAAGTGAAATTGAAAGAAAATTTAAATATTAAATACATTCTCTTAAAGAAAGATAATTTGACTAATTTAATTAATTCAAAATTAAAAACTTGAATCTAAATTACAAATTAAACATTAGATTTTAATCAAAACTTAACTATAATAAACCCAGAACCAAAAATCTTAAATTAATGGCCAATAATTCAGGGGGAGGTTCCAGAATAGCTGACACCTCCAAAACTAACCTACCCGACAGGGTAACCCTAACCAACCTACCCGAAAAGGGTAACCCCAACCAACCTACCCGACAGGGTAATTAGGACTAGTTAAAGAGGGTTCAAGTTTAACTTGAATCATGGTACTGGTGAAGTTTTTTGATGATAGTACGTTGGGGAAGCTTGGGCATCGCATGTCTAGAAAGATATGACTTCAATCTGGTGCATTTGGCCAAGTGGAACCGACCGAAGCTACCTTTAAATGGATCCTAACTAGTTAGACCAAGGTTTAGTACTAAGCTCCGTGGATAGGACTATTCGAAAAATCTCGAAAGGTTGGTTACTTCTAATGACGTCCATGTGACTCACCAAGCTTAGAAGTTTATCCGAAGAATGCCTATTTGTTGAGACCAAAGCTAAACCTGAATCTAACACAAGTTAAACCAAACTCTGTAATAAAATCTAATTCATCTCACAAAATTATAGGATTCCCTGATTGATAATCTAGATCGGGTGAAATGAATAAGGATCAAATTAATTTTCAAATTAAATTAAAATTAAAATTCAAATTTTAAATTGAATTTCAAATTAAAATTAAATTTCAAATTTCAAATTAAAATTAAATTTCAAATTTCAAATTAAATTAAAATTAATTAAAATTAAATTTTGAATTTAAAATTAAAATTAAATTTCGAATTAATTAAAAATTAAATTTCGAATTAAAACTAAATTAAGTTAAAAAAATAATAATATTAAATTAACTTTAAAAATTATTTTAAAACATTTTAAAAAATTATTTTAAAAACTCTTTTAAAAATCATTTTAAAAACTTTAAAAAATTCTTTTAAAAATTCTTTTAAAACATTTTAAAAAAATTATTTTTAAAAACTCTTTTAAAAATCATTTTAAAAACTTTAAAAAATTCTTTTAAAAATTCTTTTAAAACATTTTAAAAAAATTATTTTAAAAGCTCTTTTAAAAATCATTTTAAAAACTTTAAAAAATTCTTTTAAAACATTTTTAAAAAATTATTTTTAAAAACTCTTTTAAAAATCATTTTAAAAACTTTAAAAAATTCTTTTAAAAAATATTTTAAAACATTTTTAAAAAAATATTTTAAAAAATCTTTTAAAAATCATTTTAAAAACTTAAAAAAATTCTTTTAAAAATTCTTTTAAAACATTTTTAAAAAATTATTTTAAAAACTCTTTTAAAAATCATTTTAAAAACTTTAAAAAATTCTTTAAAATTTTTTTTAAAAACATTTTAAAAAATTATTTTAAAAAAAATCTTTTAAAAATCATTTTAAAAACTTTAAAAAATTCTTTTAAAAATTATTTTAAAACATTTTTAAAAACTTATTTTAAAAACTCTTTTAAAAAACATTTTAAAAACTTTAAAAAATTCTTTTAAAAATTATTTTAAAACATTTTTAAAAAATTATTTTAAAAACTCTTTTAAAACTAATTTTAAAAACTTTAAAAAATTCTTTTAAAAATTATTTTAAAACATTTTAAAAAATTATTTTAAAAACTCTTTTAAAAATCATTTTAAAACTTTAAAAATTCTTTTAAAAATTATTTTAAAACATTTTAAAAATTATTTTAAAAACTCTTTTAAAATCATTTTAAAAACTTTAAAAATTCTTTTAAAACATTTTAAAATTATTTTAAAAACTCTTTTAAAAATCATTTTAAAAACTTTAAAAATTCTTTTAAAATTATTTTAAAACATTTTAAAAATTATTTTAAAACTCTTTTAAAAATCATTTTAAAAACTTTAAAAAATTCTTTTAAAAATTATTTTAACATAAAAATTATTTTAACTTAAAAATTATTTTAACTTAAAAATTATTTTAACTTAAAATTATTTTAATATAAAAATTATATTTTTAAAATTATTTTATCTTAAAAATTATTTCAAAAATTATTTTAAAAAAAAACTTTTAAAAATCATTTAAAAACTATTTTAAAAATCATTTTAAAACTATTTTAAAAATTATGTATCATTTTGAAAAATTCTTCTTATTTTTTCACTATAATAAAATTCTTTTAACTTTAAAAAAATAGTAATAATAATAAATTATTTCTATAGACAATTTTCACTTTAAAAATTATTATTTTGACTTTAAAATCATTTTCAATCTTAAACATCATTTTAACCTTAAAATTATTTTTTAATTTAACTTAACTGAAAATTAGATCTTAAATTAAAACTCATTAAAACTTAATTTAAACATTACTTTTCAACTTAATTTAACCTAACTGAAAATTAAAACTTAAATTAAAACTTAAAAAATTTAACTTAAACTTAAAATTTAAACCTAAATTAATCACTGATATTAATTTTAATCTAAAATCAAAACTGAATTGAACGTATATTAATTGTCATTCAATAATTATAAAAATTATTTTAAAATCCTGTCAGAAATCCCTTAAAAATAATAATACTTATAATTC
This sequence comes from Zingiber officinale, assembly GCF_018446385.1. NCBI lineage: Eukaryota > Viridiplantae > Streptophyta > Magnoliopsida > Zingiberales > Zingiberaceae > Zingiber > Zingiber officinale. The sequence goes on along the minus strand of NC_055999.1, from coordinate 111,893,927 downwards.
TTTTAAATTCATTTAAAATTTAGACACCTAACTTAAAAACTTAAATTCCGTTAACTTTAACTTTAAACTTAATTATGTAATTAATAAGTAGAACTTAACTATTTAAGTTTTACTTTATTTGAGAACTAAGCTTGATTTGATTAGAACCTAGGTTTAACCTTAGTAAAAATATTAAAATTACTCTAAGTCATTTTTTTTTCAACCTTTAAAATATTAATTATTTTTAAAAAAACATAATTAAAGTTTGACTTAAATTGAACCTTACTTAACCTTGTTTAATAACGAGTTTAACTTCAAATTACTACCAACTTTAAACTAAGTTAATCCAACTTAAAAGGAAGTAAATAAAAAGATAAATTATAACTAACACCTTCATCAATTAATACAAAATTTAGATTATATTAAATTATTGAATCAAGCAAAATTTAATCAATAAATTATTAATATTGATTAATTATTGAATTAATAACAACTTATCTTACTTAACATTACACTAAAGGTTAACTCATTTCAACTGAATCTAACGTTAATTACGTTTAGTCAAATTTAAATGAACTATTTTATAAAGATAATTATACAATCGCCTAAAACACTTAGGTACGAAAATATGTTACGGTTGTAAAATTTTATATTAAAGGGGAGTAATAAATAAGGAGGATTAATAAATTAAAGGAGTATCAAATTCAGGGGGAGGTTTTTAATTATCTCCTGAAGTGTTATTTTTTAATCTTCTCTTTAAAATCTCTCTATAAAATTCTACCTCAATTTTTTTTCTACTTTGAATATATTTTCAAAAATTTATGTCAGGTTCAAGGGGAGAAATAAAACTAATTCAGTTTTTCAAATCAAATTTTAAACTTAATTTTGAAAATCAAAGTTTAAAAATCAATTTTCAAAATCAACCTGTTTAAAATTGTGAAAAATTTCTTAAATCAACTCACAATTGTGTGTTTTAAATCACAAACTTTTTATCCTTTTTACTTAGTCCTTGAAAACTGAACTTTTCTAGTATTTTAAACCATGGTTTTGAAACTAGTACTTTTCTAGTATTCTAAAAAACTAAACTTTTCTAGTGTTTTTCAATCAGTTTTGAAAAATAAATTTTTCAAACTCAGTCTTGGAATTTTTGAAAACTTATTTGAAAAGCATTTCAAAATTGAAACTTGAAAATTTAAAATTTGGTCTTGAAATTTAGAACTCCCCCAGATTATCTTAACATTTTTTTTACTAAAGTCTATGCTCACTTAATCCATGCTTATTTTTGATGAATGCCAAAGGGGGAGGGTTAGGTGGTTAAGTTAGCTAAACCAGAATTGAAAATACAAACTAACTTAAAAACCCTTTAAATGCTTGTTTTTTTTCTTGCATATGTTTTCACTAACTTAACCAGGTTGTCATTCCATCAAAAAGGGGGAGATTGTTGGTGCGGTTAGCACTAACGATTTAACCCAGGTTTTGATGAATGACAAATCAGGTTAAGTTAGTCTGTTGTTGTCTAACACTCTGATCGAGTGTGCAGGAGAAGCCCAGACAGGTCGACGGGCTGACCGGATGTCTGGCACGAAGCCCAGCTAGGTCGACGGGCTGACCGGATAGCTGGCAAGAAGTCCAAGCGGGTCGACGGGCTGACCGGACGCTTGGCGAGAAGTCTAGCTAGGTCGACGGGCTGACCGGATAGCTGGCGAGAAGTCCAAGCGGGTCAACGGGCTGACCGGACGCTTGGTGAGAAGTCCAGCTAGGTCGACGGGCTGACCGGATAGCTGGCGAGAAGTCCAGACGGGTCGAAGGGCTGACCGGACGTTTGGCAGGTGAGTAAAGGTAAGTCACTGGAAGGGAGTGACTGTGAGGACTGTTGGTGCAATATCCCTCAGGTCAAGGGTGACCTGGTTAACCAAGCTGAGTCTTGGTTAGGGTTTAGATGTTTGACAATAAGATGATTGAAGAAGAGTCAAGTGGGTCAAAGGGATTGACTGGATACTTGACTGGGAAGTCCTAACTGGCAAGTTAGGCAGAAGGAAGTCCTAGTGAGTGAAGCTAGGCAGAAGGAAATCCTGGTGAGTGAAGCCAGGTGAAAGTCCTAGGGAGTGAAGCTAGGCAGAAGGAAATCCTGGTGAGTGAAGCCAGGTGAAAGTCCTAGTGAGTGAAGCTAGGCAGAAGGAAATCCTGGTGAGTGAAGCCAGGTGAAAGTCCTAGTGAGTGAAGCTAGGTGAAAGTCCTGGTGAGTGAAGCCAGGCAAGGAAGGAAATCCAGATGGATCAAGGATGATCGGACATCTGGTGTTGGGAAGTCCAAGTAGGTCAAAGGGATTGACTGGATACTTGGCAAGGAAGGAAGTCCAAGTAGGTCAAAGGGATTGACTGGATACTTGGCAAGGAAGGAAGTCCAGATGGGTCAAGGTTGACCAGACATCTGGTGGAAGTCCAAGTAGGTCAATGGAGTGACCGGATACTTGGCACGACGAGTAAAAGTCCAAGTGGGTCAAAGGGATTGACCGGACACTTGGTGGGGAGTCCTGGCAGGTCAAGGGAGTGACCAGATGCGAGGCATGATGTACCAACAGGTCAAGGTTGACCGGATGTTGGTTAGGGAGGTTTGGGACTTGGTTTTGGGCAAAAACCAAGTGCTGGATCGATCCGTGGATCGATCCAGGATGTGGATCGATCAGTGGATCGATCCAGATTCTTCCCAGCGAACAGAAAGCTTCTGGATCGATCCGTGGATCGATCCAGAGGTCCCGATCGATCAGCCAATCGATCGGGACGATGCTGCTTCGCGCGATAAGCGCTGGATCGATCCGTGGATCGATCCAGGCGCGTTTCCAGAGCACAGAGGCGCTCTGGATCGATCCGTGGATCGATCCAAAGCCTCCCCGATCGATTCAGAACATTTGAATCGATCGGGATCCGACCGTTGCGTCGGGTTTAAAGCCGCAGGCGAGCGTGGTCTTCGGCATATCTTCACGAGCTCTTCTCAGATTCATTCCAGCTCCTCCACAGCTCTCTACAAGCACGTGATCGCCAGTTCTTGAAGGTTCTTGGAGGCTTTCCAAGTCAAGAGGCGGATCTATTGCAAGAGGAAGAAGTTAGGGTTAGGGTTTTTACTGCACATCTTGTAAGCTTTTGCTTAACTTGTATTTCCCTTTCTTCTTCTTGTATTGAGAGTGTTGTAGGGCTTCTCCGCCTTTGGTAGTTACCATAAAGGAGTGTTTTCATAGTGGAGGGTGCGTGTGTGGTGTGGATCCTTGGACTAGTCACCTCTTGTGAGGTGGATACCAAGTAAACCAACCGTGTTAGCGTTGTGTGTTGTTTCTTTGTATTTTCCGCTGCACATCCAAGAAGAAACAAGCAACGTCGAGCGACGAGCACGCGACGAGCTATTCACCCCCCCCTCTAGCTACTTTTGGTCCTAACAAGTGGTATCAGAGCGAGGCCGCTCTTCACCGGAATCATCGCCGGAAGGGTCAAGCATATCAAGAAAAGCTAGAGGGTGAAGAAGTTGGAGCAAATTCTTCAAGTTCAAGACTTTATCAAGCTCAACTTCAAGATGCAATTCCAAGATGGGCTTGGATTTGACACAAGGGTGGCTCCACCATACACTTCTACGAGTTTCGATTCTTGGAAATCAAGAATCGAAAATTTTCTTATGATGGAGATAGAGCAATGGTTTGCTCTAATGGAAGGCTTCAAGGCTCCAAGAAATTCAAAGGGCAAAGTTCTAAAGAAAAGCAAATGGAGCCCTGAGCAAGCCCAAAGGTGCGAGGCAAATGACAAAGTGACCAAGCTTTTGGTCAATTTATTGCCAAGCACCATCCTTTGCAAAATTGGAGAGTTTGAAGATGCAAAGGAGCTATGGAGCAAATTGGCCAAGCTTCATGAAGAGATCCCCTCCACTGTACAAGATCATGAAGAATCCAGAGAGGGTGACTCTTTGGAGCAAGACCAAGAGGAGGATTCCGAGGTTGAGAGATGCTCAACCTCCGAAGAAGAGGAAATCCAAGAAGCTTCATCCTCAAGGGAATGCAACGAAGGGAACAAGGAGGGAGCATACTCCTTGTTTCATATTCAAGATGATGAAGCCTCCACCTCTAGGATTGAGGGGGAGCAATCCTTGGTGACACCGGATCAAGAAGAGGAGGAAGAAGCTTCTACCTCCACAAGTCAAGAAAAATCAAATGGAGGAGAATCAAGGTCCGATCAAGAGGAAGCTTCTACCTCCGGATCCAAAGAAAAAGATGCCACCCCTACAAGCAAAGGTATAAATATTTCAATTAATAATAAAAATCATATTATATGCTTTGAATGTAGGGAACATGGGCACTACAAGAGCAAGTGCCCTAAATTAGCCAAGAAGAAGGGTCAAGTGGCACAAAAGGGCAAGGTGAAGCCCAAGGAGACCATCCCCAACACAAAGAAGAGCAAGGAGCATATTATATGCTTCTCTTGCAATCAAAAGGGGCATTATCGTAGTCAATGCCCCAAGGGGAAGAAAAGGGTCAAGGCTCAAGGAGGCACTAGTCAAGGGGGAGCCTCCAAGGTAAAGAAGAATGTAACATTTATTGAGCCTACTCCTTTACATTATGGTAAAAAGCATGATAATTCTAATTTTTATCATTTTAATGCAATTTACCATAAGAATAGGAAGCATGAGGGCTTTAAGGAAAAGCATGTGGCCCTACATGCCAAAACTACTACTCCTAGGGTTAGGAATGTAGGTAAAAGGCTAGGCAATAACTCTAAGGATTTTAGATACAAGCCTAGAAACCAAAATGCTCATGGACTTAATGAAAAACCAAATTCTAAGGATTTAATGATAGAAAATCAAGTCTTGAGATCAAGACTTGATAAAATGGAAAAGACCCTAAAAAGGATGGAAAATATCCAAAAAGGGCAAAATGAGCAAAACCTAGGGCTAGGAAAGTCAAAGCCATCAAATAGCCATAGAGGGTTGGGATACAAACCAAAGGCTAAGAAGGATGTGCCTAGTTATCATAGGGTTCCATATAGTTATGGAACAAACCCTAGGTTTAGTGGTCAAGTCAAGAATACTAGGGAAGTCATCCCTAAGAGTATTTTTGCAACCAAAGTGACTAAGACTTCTAAGAAGTCTAAGAAAGTCACTAACAAGGTCACAAGGGAGGCTATCCCTAGGGTTGACCTAGAAAATGTGACCAAGGCTTCTAAGAAGCCCAACAAGGTCACTAGGAAGGTATCTAGGGAACTTATCCCTAGTGAGTACCTAGAGCATCCAAGGAGCACCAATAGGTGTTGGGTTCCTAGGAGCATCTTCTCTATCCCATAAATGGGTTAGAGAGTGTCAACTCCAATTAGAAGGGTAGTTAACCCAACTTTGAGGAAATTGACACTTAAGGAACATTTTCAAGGTTTTTGTTAACCTTTGAAAATGGAATGGAACTATCATTTACTCCTTGAAAGAGTAAAATGTGCCTAGTGGTGAAAATTTGATTTTAATCTTAAAAGGCACATATTGGGAAATTCATAAGAGCTACCAAGTTGGGATTTTGGTATGTTCTTAGAAAATTTAAGGCAATCCGGGCCTTAACTTTAAAGTGCTACTCTTGTGGAAAAATGAAATATGCCAACATTTGAGGATATGCTTAATTTCGACTGGCATAAATTAATCAAGGGAATTAGAAATGCCAATTTAGGCTTTGACATTTTCTTGAAGCACTTTAGGGCAATCTAGGTTTAAGTTGTAAGTTTAGCCTAGGTTTTAAGGATACTTAGATAGCTAATCTAGGTATATTTTATTTATGCTAAATCTTGCCATGATTGTTTGCTCATCATATGCCATGACATCATGTCTACTTTTGCATTCATGACGTATCATGAAAAATACAAAAATACCATGTCATGTCATGCATACATCATGTAGTTATAGGAATATTTCTTTTGAAAGTTATTTTATTTTGATGTATGCCATAACATTATCATGCATTAAGTTTAATTCCTTGTAATCAAGGACAAAAGGCATTTAACAACACTTATTAACAAGTGACATCCTAGGTGGATGTCTAATATCTTTGAAATGCCTAGATAGATATGCATGATCCCTAGATTAGGGCAAAACCAAAATCTACATCTCACAAAGACTATAAGGTGACTTGTATGTGCTTTAGTGCACATTAGATACAAGTGAGATGCTAGGATGATGAACAAAGCTCAAGATGTTGATTTAGTGCATTCTTTTGAGTTTTAGGTGTTGGGATCTTAGATGGCTAGAGGGGGGTGAATAGCCTCTTAAAAAAAACTTAGACAGAGATTTCTACACAAAGATTAGTTAGCACAGCGGAAGTGGAAAAACTAAAACGAAGGAAGAAAAACACATACACAGCAGACACAAAGATATACGAGGTTCGGGGATAACTTGCCCCTACTCCTCGGCGTGTCCGTAAGGTGGACGACTCCTTGATCTTCGGTAGATCGCACCCCGGATAACTTCCGGCTAAAGATGTCTCCTTCTCGGTGGAGCAACCTCTCAACAGAGTCTCAAGAAAGATTTAAATTAAAGCACGAGACTTACAGAAACTCGGTGGCACGGGAGAATAGGAGTGCTTACAACCACGCGAGAATTAGTAGCAGAAAACAGAGATCGCAGTTCACCCGAGAGCGCAAGAACTTCGCACAACAGCACACACTTTTCTTTCAAGCTTTCTTTTCGTGTTATGTTCTTGTTCCCCTCTCGTTGTTTTTACTGCTTCTCAAAACCTGATCTCTGCTGTCACAAATCTGGTCCAAACTGCGCAAACCAGCGCTGCAAATCTGGTCCAAACTGCGCAAATCAGCGCTGCAGCCAATCCCTTTTCCTCCTTCTCTGATTCTCTGAACTCACACCAATGATATCACAGTCAACAGATCACAGCAGTATCCGTTGATGCCTGAAATGCACCATGCGCCGCTGAAACCAACAGAAAGACCATTTGTCGCATTCCTCTTACGAACTTAATTTGAAATTAGGCTTGGAATGATACCTGTTAACCTGCAAACTCAAAAGCTAACAGCACAGAGGATTACATCACATAAATGAAAGAGATATATCAAAAGCAGTGAAGGAATCGTTGATACAACGAACAAATCAGAGTGTGTGGATCGGTCACCGGACCGATCACATAGCCCACAGGTCACCGATCGGTCCAGACTTCCCTGATCGGTCGAGTGACCGATCAGATTGAGGTGGATCGGTCCACGGACCGATCCACCTCTTTCTTTCTTTGCGTCTCTTCTCCGATCGGTCTCGACCGATCAGATTACCCGATGTGCTCGAGTGTTTTCGATCGTTCGCATCGATCGATTTCACCGATGTGCTCGAGTGTCATCCGATCGGTCATCGACCGATCCGTGGAACTTAGTTTCACCGGATCGGTCTGCCGACCGATCCATTCTTGTGTCCGGATCGGTCCAACGACCGATCCAATGTGCCATGGAAGTCCTCTTTCCTGGACTTGAGAACGAGCCACCGAGCCCTCTGACTTCATCCGGTCCAGAGAACGAGCTACCGAGCCCTCTCTGACCTAGTCCGGAGAACGAGCTACCGAGCCCTCTCCGACTTCGTCCGGTCCAGAGAACGAGCTACCGAGCCCTCTCTGACCTAGTCCGGAGAACGAGCTACCGAGCCCTCTCCGACTTCGTCCGGTCCAGAGAACGAGCTACCGAGCCCTCTCCGACCATTCCGTGCCAAGTCACCATACTTGGACTTTTCACGTGCCAAGCTCCCTGCTTAGACTTTTCACCAGATGTCTTGACTCATCTGGATTTCCCTTGCCTGGCTTCACTCACCAGGACTTTCCCTCCCAACTGATCAACCTCGATCAGTAGTCATTCTGAGTTTAAACACTATCTGATATAAACTTAAATCAGTGTCAACATCAAAACAACAGCCAGGTCAGACTGTATCAACAATCTCCCCCTTTTTGTTGTTTGACAACACGATTTAAGTTTAGATCAGAATTGTTCAAATTTTCATAATTTTAGGGGAATCAAGATCCTCCCCCTAAGACGGATACAACACTATGTGAGGGTCTTCACATTTGCATTCATCTAAACTTAGTTATCTTCTCCCCCTTTGTCAAACACCGAAAAGGTGCGAATAAGGTAAGATAACTTAAAGAACTCCCCCTTAACCCTTACTGTCTGGTTCTTAAAGCACTGAGAATCCCTCTAAGCGTATTATAAGACAGTAATAAGGAAATAAAAGACAAACAAGACATGCAAGTGAACAGCATACTAATAACGGATAGAAAATGAAATATAATAAAGAGCAAGTAAATATAAAACTGAGTACCATAAATACATGAGTAGCATCAGAAGTGCAAACATCCAGGTCAGTCATAAAGACTAACAAATAACATCCAAAATACAGACAGTCAACAAACAAACTGTATCAATCAACATCCTCACACTGAGGAATATCACCATCATCGGCAGGAGGGGTGAAATCCTGAGGCAGCATGCCGGAGGATGGATAGCCTGGGTAAGACTGCGGAGGCGGGTAGCGTGCCATCCATCCGAGTAGCAACTGCTGTGTCACCACCTGATGACTGCGCATATCATCGAAGCGCTGGTCAATATGCCCGCGCAAGTCATCGTAGCGCTGGTCAATCCGTATGCGTAGTCCATCGAACTCAGCAGCCACCATCTCCTCGTGACGATCAAATCGGCCCTCCAACTCAGCGATCTGCCAGCGCAGGTCTGGATCCGCCTCGCCAATGTCAGCAGGAGGAGCAGCAACAGGAGCAGCCTGTCGTGGAGGTCCCCGTGGTAACTCACCCAAAGCTCTCCCATCCTTCCACTGAACACCCCCATTTTGTCCAATGATGCCAGACTTGGAAAATGCCCGTTTCCCAAGTCGGCAATCCTGCCTGACCATTTTGACTACCATACCCTTAGACACATCAACCTGAAGGGTCTCGAGCCAATCAGTAATTATATGCCCATAAGGCATATAAACAGTGGAGCCACTGGGCCGAGAATATGAAATGATCGAAGTGTAGATGCTGGACATAATGTCAAAGTCGAGACGCCGACGTAACCCATACAGCATCAAACAATGATAGGGTCGGATCTCAGCAAGAGGTTTGGATGTAATTGGAAGAATACAGTTTGTGACTATCTTAAAAAGAATATAGTCAGGGGCAGATAGTCGTAGGGCAGCAAAAGTGGGAAAGTCAACATCTAACTCATCTAGGTCATCTGGTCTAGGATGACCGAAAAAGTACTCATAGATGGAGTCAGGTGAGACATCAAGTGGAGGACGTAATGATTCTGGTAAATCAGGATAAATTGAGAAAAGATCCCCCGTACACATCCGGCAGTCTAGATACCCAAAAAATTCTCTGATGGAGAAATCGATAGACCTTTTAGCGACTCGGGTTTTATAAACGCCATCACTGTTCTGATGAAGATTGTTATAAAACTCAGAAACTAGGTCAAGGTTGATGTCCCTCTCTAAGTAGACTACCGAGTCAAGTTTAAAATAGGCTAGGGTTTCGGACACAGAAGGACAAAATTCATCCATATACTTGCGATCCACAGATCGACATGGAAGCAGCTTGAATGTCCTCTGTTGAAATGCTTGCTCAAAATGGCGGTTTGGGAATCTACTAGAACCAGCTGGTTGGGGTCGAGAGGGAGCAGGAGACTTGGTTTTCTCAGCTGGGGACTTAGAAGAACTCTCACCGGCTGCTTTCTTCCTAAATAGATAAAGATTTGGACACGGTCGGGGCAAATGGGAGTCCACGGGAGCCAAAAGAGAGAACCGAGACAACACACATAGAGAAAATGTGATAAGAAGCTAAAACGCTAAGAATGAACAAATCTCGGAAGGAAGAAGAGTTACCTGGGCGCCATTGTAACCTTCGGCTTTTAGAAGAGGATGGGTCGAGAAGACGGGAGAAAAAGAGGGGCGTCGGCTAGGTTATGAGTCGGTCGGCTAGGGTTTTGAGAAGGAAGAAGATCGGGAAGAGAGTGGGTCGGGAGGTGTTAATGAGGGGATAGTGCACAGTGTGATCTGATCGGACGGCTGTCCGAACAGAGAAATCCTGACCGATCAGGAAACATCCTTGATCGGTCAGTGTTCGTCCTGATCGGTCGCGGAGACCGATCAGGGATCTTCCTGATCGGTCCTTGGACCGATCAGATGTGGATCAGTGTGCTGCGATCTGTGCCGGTGTCTCCTGATCGATCCCTGGATCGATCATTGAACTGTCAGGAATTTCCTGTCCTGATCGGTCGTGGAGACCGATCAGGGAACCTCCTGATCGGTCCCCGGACCGATCAGAGGTCGATCAGTAGCTAGCAGTACGTTTCAGAACCCCTGATCGGTCTGCAGACCGATCAGATATCGAATGAACTCTACTGATCGGTCGTAGGGACCGATCAGATATCTTCCTGATCGGTCCCTGGACCGATCAGTGTCTGATGCTCCTGAAATTCTGATTTCAGTAACTGAAATTTTTGAGCCGTTGTTGATCGAGAATTCTGAGAAGCTCAACAACCAAGAATTCAGAACCTCCCAAATTCATAACCTAGAACCTAAGGATCAACACCAACAAATGTGTTCAAAAATTGAACTCTTATGGCCTGAGCTTGTTTAGAGCCCGAAAGTTTCAGACTTCAAAACCCAAAAACTCAGACATTTGGAATCTCAGAGTTCCAATCTTAGAGAACCTTATAAAACTATTACCTATAGTGAACCAAGGTATTAGTTAAGACCTAGGATTGCTATGATCAGTTTCAAGTTTGTCAAAATATAACCAACTTGTCCTAATTTTCAATCAAGGCATGTTAAGTATCAAGCAAAAATATCAATCAACAAATCAACCATCAACTATAATTGGATAATTTCTAGGCAAAAGTCCAACCAAGATTCCTTGATTGGAATATATGAGTAAGATCTAGGAGCCAAATACACATGAATTATGTAATGGCCTTCCCCATACTCAATTTATGTCTCTTCAACCCAATTATTCAAGGGATGCATGATACATTTTGAATAATTTGATTTATCCTAGCATCTCACCCCATTTCTAGCAAACAAAAATATTTTGTTAAACCTTATAGTTTGTGTGAGATGTTCCCAAGTTGCCCAAATTATTGTCTCAATTACTCTTGTCATTTTAATAGTCCTTATTGATCATGATGAAATCCTAAGGACCTAAGGAGCCAAACACATTCCCAACTCCCTCCTTAAATGACTAAATTCATTCTCCGGAAGGGGTTTGGTGAAAATATCAGCTATATTTGACTTTGACTCAACATATGTGAGTGCAATGTCTCCCCTAGCTACGTGATCTCTTATGAAGTGATGACGCACTTCAATGTGTTTGGTCCTCGAATGATGGACTGGATTTTTAGTTAGGTTGATCGTGCTAATGTTGTCACATAGCACTTGTACACCCTTATAAGAAAGTCCATAATCCTCTAGGGTGTGTATCATCCACAACAACTGTGATACACTCTCTCCCATGGCAATATATTCGGCCTCGGTCGTGGAGAGAGCAACACAATGTTGCTTCCGACTCGACCAACTAACTAAAGATGAACCTAAAAATTGGCAGCCCCCACTAGTACTTTTCCGATCCAATTTGCATCCAGCATAATCGGAATCGGTATAGCCTATCAAATCAAAAGACTCCGTACGAGGGTACCACAGTCCTACTCTCATTGTGCCTTTGAGATATCTCAGAATTCTCTTAACTGCAATTAAGTGAGATTCCTTAGCACAGACTTGATACCTAGCGCACATGCCCACAGCAAAGAGTATGTCCGGTCGACTAGCTGTGAGATATAGAAGACTACCAATCATGCTTCTATATTGCGTTAGATCAATTGGTTTTCCACTCTCATCATTGTCAAGGCGAGTGTTTGTCGCCATTGGAGTGGACACTTCCTTAGAGTCACTCATATTGAATTTTCTAAGCATCTCTTGAGTGTATTTGGTCTGATGGACATAAATTCCATCTCGAGTTTGTTTGATTTCAAGTCCGAGGAAAAATGTCAACTCTCCTACTAGACTCATCTCAAACTCACTTTCCATGTGAGAAATAAATTCATTCAAATAGCCCTTGTTATTTGAGCCACAAATTATGTCATCAACATATACTTGGGCTACAAAAATGTTTTCACCATCTCTACGCAGAAATAGTGTTGGGTCTATTTGGCCTCTTCCGAAACCCTTTTCTAGTAAATATGTTGACAACCTTTCGTACCAAGCTCGTGGTGCTTGTTTAAGCCCATAAAGTGCTTTCTTGAGCTTGTACACGTGGTTTGGAGCTTCGGTACTTACAAACCCCGGTGGTTGTTCAACATAGACCTCTTCTTTAATGAAACCATTTAAGAAGGCAGATTTAACATCCATTTGATAGAGCTTGAAACCTCTATGTGCAGCAAAAGCTAGCATCAAACGAATGGACTCTAATCGGGCCACGGGAGCATAAGTCTCATCATAATCGAGACCTTCGACTTGACTATAGCCCTTGGCTACAAGTCTTGCCTTGTTTCTTACAACTTCTCCCTTTTGATTTAACTTATTTTTGAAGACCCATTTAGTTCCAATAATGGTGGTCTTCTTAGGTCTAGGAACTAAGTCCCACACTTGGCTCCTTTCAAATTGACCTAATTCGTCTTGCATAGCTATGATCCAATCAGGATCGTGCAATGCCTCATCAACTAATTTTGGTTCAATCTCTGAAATCAATGCGACTTCATTAGACTCATTTCTGAAGAATGACCTAGTTCTAACCCCTTGTTGAATGTCTCCCACAATTTGGTCTTGGGGATGACTAGAGGCTATCCTAGATTGTCTTGGTGTTGATGGTGCCTCATGAATGGTCTTACTAGGCACAGGCAAGGACTCAATATTTGGCAAAGGATCAGATTGAGTTCTTTGTTGCCTTTGCTCATCAACATCAGAGTCAACTTCGACTCGTTCTTCATTTTGATCATTCAAACTTAGATTTCTAAGTTCAAATTGAATTTCTCCTATAGCCCTTGATTGATCATTTGAGTTAGGGATTTCTTCAAAAGCTACATCAGAGGACTCTTCAATCAATTTAGTCCTATTGTTGTAGACTCGATAGGCTTTGCTGGTGAGTGAGTACCCAACCAGTATCCCCTCATCAGCCTTGGCCGAAAATTTTCCAAGATGGTCCTTGGTATTTAAAATAAATACCTTACAACCAAACACCCTAAGATGTTTAATTGTAGGTGGTTTCCCAAACCAAAGTTCATGGGGAGTCTTTCCTAAAAACCTATGTATTAAAACTCGATTTTGCACATAGCAAGCTGTATTCACAGCTTCAGCCCATAAGTAGCTCGGTAGGGAGTACTCATGAAGCATGCTTCGTGCAGCCTCTTGTAAGACTCGGTTCTTTCTCTCCACAACCCCATTTTGCTGTGGGGTCCTTGGAGTAGAGAACTCATGCCTATATCCCTTTTCTTGACAAAACTCTAGAAACCTATGATTTTGAAATTCCCCACCATGATCACTTCTAATGGTTTTGATTGTTGTAGATTTTTCATTTTCAGTTCTTCTACAAAAGGAAATAAAAATATCTATAGTTTGGTCCTTATGTTTCAAAAAGAAGGTCCATGTGTATCTAGTAAAATCATCAACGATTACCAAGCAATATCTACTTCCATTCAATGATATTACACTACTGCAATCAAATAGGTCCATGTGCAATAAATCTAAAGCAGTAGATGTACTTACAGTGCTTTTACCTTTATGAACACCTTTTGTTTGCTTACCCTTTTGACATGCATCACATAGTTTGGTCTTGTGGTACTTGATGCTGGGTAAGTCTCGCACTAATCCTTGGTTGGCCAACTTCCGGATGTTCTTCATGTTTACATGTGCCAACCTTCTATGCCATAGCCAAGACTCTTCTTCTTTCGACATGAAACACTTAATCAAAGCATTAGTAGCACTTTTAAACGATACTTGATAAATATTATCAACCCTTGTGCCTACTAGTACCGTGTCAAGTGTGTCAATGTGTTTAACCAAACATTGACTTGAATGAAATTCAATTGTGTAACCCGTATCACACAATTGACTGACACTTAGGAGATTAAAAGTCATCCCCTTGACTAGAAGAACATTCTTGATGTGGAGACATTCGGATATATGAATGTCTCCAACCCTATAACCTTAAGACTACCATTATTGCCAAAAGACACATTACCTCTATTTTTATTTTGTATGGTAGAGAATAGTGACTTGTCCCCTGTCATGTGCTTGGAGCATCCACTATCAACAAACCAAGTTGATAGACACTCCCCCTCGACCAATGCCTACAAGACACGAAAGACGGATGTTTTAGGTACCCAAATTCTGGGACCTAATGCATCTACAATGAGAGACTTAGGCACCCATGCCTTAGTCACCTTCTTCCTAGTCTCATGAACCCTAGAAACATGTGTTCTATGAAATTGGGTTCTTGACACTAAAGAAATAAAGCTAGACTCCTTAGGTTGGTATCCTAATCCAGCCTTGTTGTAAACCGCCCTTTGGGCATTTAGGATCATGTCTAAGGTCTTAGAGCTGGTTGAGAATTTCTCAAGCATTTTCTTGAGCTTCTCAATTTCACCCTTCAAGATTTTGTTTTCATCCTCTAGGGCCTCTTGATAAAGGTCATCGACCTCATCTTCCCTAAGGGCCCTTAATTTCTCTATTTCATCTTTTAGCAGTTTAGTTTCTGTTTTTGATTTTTTGAGGGAAGTAGACAAATGTGTAATTGTTTTATAACACTTTTCTAAATGGGGAGATGTTACCTCTTCATCATCCGAAGATGATGAAGTGCGGCTGAAGAGCTTGAGTCCTCACTCTCGGACTCGGACTCCTCTCTTGCCATGAGGGCTAACTGCCGTGTACTCTTCTCCCTCTTCTCTTCCTCAGATGAACTTGAAGAAGACTCATCCCATGTAGCTTTTAGAGCCTTCTTCTTCTTGACTCTTTCCTCCTTCTTTTTGGCTCGTTCCTCCTTCCTTTTTAATTTCGGACACTCGCTCCGATAGTGTCCCTTTTTGCTGCACTCATAACATGTAACATTAGTTTTGTCAATATTTTGTTCACTAGATTTACCTTTCCCTTTGTATCTTCTGCTCCTTCTCATGATTCTTCTCACGAAGTTGGCCATCTCGCTTGATGATGATTCTCCTTCATCATCGGACTCGGAGGAGGATGAAGATGAAACAATTTCTTTCTCCTTCTTCTTTTCTTTCTTCCTTCTTCCCTCCTTGCTCTTTTCTTCTGCAACCAAAGCAATACCTTTCTCTTTTTGCCCTTTGTTAGCAAGTTCATGTAATTCCATTTCACAAAAAAATTCATCTAACTTAACAATGGAAAGATCCTTGGATACCTTGTAGGCATCCACCATAGATGACCACAAGGCATTCCTAGGAAAAGCTTTTAGAGCATACCTTATGAGGTCACGGTTTTCTACTCGTTCATCCACCGAATGGAGACCATTGATGATCTCCTTGAACCTTCCATGTATCTCACTTACAGTTTCATTTTCCTTCATGACAAGGTTCTGTAGTTGGTTTAGGAACAAATCCCTCTTGGCGATCCGAGAGTCTCGAGTCCCTTCTTGGAGCTCGATGAGCTTGTTCCATAGATCCTTCGCATTTGTGAAAGGACCAACCTTGACAAGTTGATCCTTGGCTATCCCACATTGCAAAGTGACAACCGCCTTGGCATCGGCTTGTCCCTTGCGAGTTTGCTCGGTTGACCATCTCGATGAGTCAAGTTCCTTACCTTCTTCATCCTTTGGAGGTGAGAATCCCTCCTTGACGGAGAACCACATGGAGATATCGGTCTTGAGGTAATACTCCATGCGGCTTTTCCAGTATTGAAAATCTGCTCCATCGAAATAAGGTGGTCGATTTGTGCTGAAGCCTTCCTTCATAGCCATCCTTGTTTGCTCTTTGGGTTGTTAAGCCGAAATGAAGAGAACCTGGCTCTGATACCACTTGTTGGGATCTTAGATGGCTAGAGGGGGGTGAATAGCCTCTTAAAAAAAAACTTAGACAGAGATTTCTACACAAAGATTAGTTAGCACAGCGGAAGTGGAAAAACTAAAACGAAGGAAGAAAAACACATACACAGCAGACACAAAGATATACGAGGTTCGGGGATAACTTGCCCCTACTCCTCGGCGTGTCCGTAAGGTGGACGACTCCTTGATCTTCGGTAGATCGCACCCGGATAACTTCCGGCTAAAGATGTCTCCTTCTCGGTGGAGCAACCTCTCAACAGAGTCTCAAGAAAGATTTAAATTAAAGCACGAGACTTACAGAAACTCGGTGGCACGGGAGAATAGGAGTGCTTACAACCACGCGAGAATTAGTAGCAGAAAACAGAGATCGCAGTTCACCCGAGAGCGCAAGAACTTCGCACAACAGCACACACTTTTCTTTCAAGCTTTCTTTTCGTGTTATGTTCTTGTTCCCCTCTCGTTGTTTTTACTGCTTCTCAAAACCTGATCTCTGCTGTCACAAATCTGGTCCAAACTGCGCAAACCAGCGCTGCAAATCTGGTCCAAACTGCGCAAATCAGCGCTGCAGCCAATCCCTTTTCCTCCTTCTCTGATTCTCTGAACTCACACCAATGATATCACAGTCAACACTGGCGTCTTCGAGCTCGAACCAATCGCAGATTGCAGCCAGATCACAGCAGTATCCGTTGATGCCCGAAATGCACCATGCGCCGCTGAAACCAACAGAAAGACCATTTGTCGCATTCCTCTTACGAACTTAATTTGAAATTAGGCTTGGAATGATACCTGCTAACCTGCAAACTCAAAAGCTAACAGCACAGAGGATTACATCACATAAATGAAAGAGATATATCAAAAGCAGTGAAGGAATCGTTGATACAACGAGCAATCGAGTGTGTGGATCGGTCACCGGACCGATCACATCGTTGGACCGATCAGCACCGATCGGTTCGAGATTATTCGATCGGTCGTAGTGACCGATCAGATTGAGTGTGATCGGTCCACGGACCGATCCACCTCTTTCTTTCTTTGCAGTCTCTTCTCACCGATCGGTCTCTCGATCGATCGATTGCACCCGCGTGCATCGGTGTTTTCGATCGCGCAGAAGACAAACGACATCGGTGTCGATCGGTCATCAGACCGATCCGTGGAACTTAGTTTCACTGGATCGGTCTGCCGACCGATCCACTGATTCTTGTGTCTGGATCGGTCCAACGACCGATCCAATGTGCCATTGAAAGTCCTCTTTCTGACTTAATTCGAAGAACGAGCTACCGAGCCCTCTCCGACTTCATCCGGTCCAGAGAACGAGCTACCGAGCCCTCTCTGACCTAGTCCGGAGAACGAGCTACCGAGCCCTCTCCGACTTCGTCCGGTCCAGAGAACGAGCTACCGAGCCCTCTCTGACCTAGTCCGGAGAACGAGCTACCGAGCCCTCTCCGACTTCGTCCGGTCCAGAGAACGAGCTACCGAGCCCTCTCCGAGCATTCCGTGCCAAGTCACCATACTTGGACTTTTCACGTGCCAAGCTCCCTGCTTAGACTTTTCACCAGATGTCTTGACTCATCTGGATTTCCCTTGCCTGGCTTCACTCACCAGGACTTTCCCTCCCAACTGATCAACCTCGATCAGTAGTCATTCTGAGTTTAAACACTATCTGATATAAACTTAAATCAGTGTCAACATCAAAACAACAGCCAGGTCAGACTGTATCAACATTAGGTTCATCAAAACACATAGTTATGTGTTTTCCCATCATTGGGAAAGCTAATGTACAAGTCATGTGCATTATGCCCAAGGAACATGATGGGATATTGGTTTTGAAAATGTTTTAAAATGTTTTTGGAAAACCTTGGTGAAGGCTATCTTTTGATAGTAATCACCATTGAATAGTTAGACACAAACTTGAAGAAAACACTAAAGTTTTTGCAAGTTTTCAAGTTTGTGTCAATCTTTGAAAATATGATGTATTTTCATAGAAAACTATTTTTCCTTGATAATATATGCCCTAAACAATGTCTACACGAAATTTCATAATTTTTGGATTTTTGTAGAATTTTCTAGGGGTTTCTGAAGTTGACTGAAATGGAATTTCAGCAACGATCGATCCATGGATCGATTGGAGTGCCTGAATCGATCCATGGATCGATTCAGAAGGCATTTCCCGCGAGCAGAAGCTCGCTGGATCGATCAGCCGATCGATCCAGGGTGTCTGAATCGATCAGTGGATCGATTCAGAGAGGTTCAATCGATTGGAACCCAACTCCAATCGATCCAAGTTGCTGATTTTGGCTGGGAAAGCCTGATTTCAGCACTTTGAACCTACTTTAGTCTAGGTAACCTTTCCAAACCCTTAAAATACATTTGTATACATAAAAAGGGGTGTTTTCGTGATGAAAACAAGGATGGAATGGTTAAGGAAGACTTCATTGAAGTTTAGGTTGAGGTTTGTTTCAAACTTTGAACATTTGAACCTCAAAACTTCTAAATCTGGGTTTCCTAAAGGTTTAGGGATTCCAAGTCATTGTTGGTGCAATGACAGAAGTTACCACCATGTATTTAGGGGGAGGTACTCTTTAAAGACATGAAAATTATTTTTCATGAACCTTGGAAGGTGGTTAACCTTCTGTTGTGAACTTGCTCAAGGTTGAGCATTTAAACTTGAAATGGGGATAAATGGGGAGTGGATATCCTCATCATTTCAAGTGGCAACTGGTAAGCTCTCTAAATAGATGTCACAAATAAACTCCCAAATTAATGTTCAGATCGAAAACCCGCAACTACACAAAGCAATGTTTTAGTATAAGGCCCGAGTCGAATTTCCGAGGATTATGCTAGAACGTGCTTGTTTTGGATTAAGAACACACTTTTTGGGTTTTCTAGATACGAATTGGGGATTTGGTATTCAAATTAAAATCATAAAACTAGAAATGAATTCAAGAACTTAAAGTACCCTACTGCAGAAATAAGTCTAAAAACCAAAAGAAACTAAACTTCAAACTATTCCTTCACTGATCTACAAAACTGCAAAAATTCAAAACTGCAGAAATAAATTTGAACTAAATGAAACTATACCCATTGCAATTATTGAACTATAAATTCTGGATTCATCTTAATAACTAGTAACTAATCTTAAGCCACCAACAATCAACTAGAAACTAAATCTGGTTAGCCACAACTTAGAAAACAGAATCGCAGAAAATATTTCTGCACAAACAGAACAAATCAGCACACAAAAACAGAACTAGCATATCAAATTCATGTAGAAAATAAAACTACAACTAAATCCAAACTATAACTATCAGATTTAGAAACAAATCTGCAGGAATAAGGAATCCTAAGCTAGAAACAAACTGCAACGAAAATCTAACATCCCTACACCCAAAACTCGAATCAATTTCGTCTTCTCCTTGCCGTCACACAAGGATCTGCAGAGAACACTCCAACAGAGATCAGTATTGAGTCTCCCAGCTACTGGCTAAGCTCAGTTTTCCTCAAGTGCTCACAGAAATCGTGAACGAGCTGAAACTCTGCAGCGCCGCCTGGAAAAGGAATCGCAAGACTGGAATGGAAGCTGTGGTTGATGGTTTGGTGTCGGGATTGGACCAGAGTCTCCGGAGGAACACCGCCTTTGACTCTGTGGATGAACGGAACCCAAATCGGAGGACCACCGCCGACAAGGGATGAAAAATCGCGAATCTCTGCTACAGTGCTGCGGCTGAAAAATCAACTCGCCGGCGACGCCCGATGGTCGGAATCTGATCGCCGGAGGCTGAGGAACTCCACGCCGATGAGGACAAGCTAAATCTCGGATTTGGATGAAGGGAGGAGCTGCGACCGCGCCGTCAAGAAACTGGCACGATGAACAGTAGCGCGAGCTCACTGTTCACCGTGCCAAAATGTCCTTTAAATACCTAGGGTTTTGGCTCATTGAACCCTAAGTTGGTGTAAGGCTCATGTGTGATCTAGCTTGGGTTTAAGCTCCTTGAAATCCATTGGAATCCAGGTTTAATTGAGCCCAAAGGTGGCCTTGCACTACTCCATTTGGTTGAGTGAACTAAGCCTCCACTTGAATCATGAGTCCTTGTGTACCCTACAAGACCAAATTCACAAAATGAGAAATAAATCATGCATAAGATGGAAAAATATCATAAAGCTCATAAAAACCTTGTTTGGGGAAACATAATCAAAATTGGAATTAAACATGTGCAAATATATAAAGAACACCAAATATTAGCCCAAAATTAATGTGTCAATTCATAGCTTATCAAATCCCCCACACTTATTCTTGCACGCCTCGTGCAAGTGAGCCCACCAAATTATCAACTAAGATGGTACCTCCTTCTCCTAACTATTCTTGATCATATCTAAAAGAAAGTAAAAGGAAGTTATAAGTAAGTATCAAGTTTCATAGACTCACACATTCACGACCTCTATTTTCACCTTGGTTCGATACTTAGTAAGTTTCATCCATCATGAATAAAATGAAAATGATAACATTTCTAATTCTCCCAAGGTAATTTGAGGTGGCTCTCTATTAATCTCAAATCTTGCAAAGGTGGAGGGCACTCAAGCTACTCATAGCAAATCCACTACCATAAGCTTGCTTTTCATCTAATTCAACCTCCATCACAGATATTAAGATGCAAAATCATGAAAATTCACAACCATTAGAAAGAAGAGCAATTTAAAATGTAAATGGAAGAATTAATTCTGATAGAGTAAATAAAAAAAATAAAGTTCAACTCAAGGTGGAAGACATGGAATTAGAATGCTATGTGATGTTCAATTTCAGCCAAGCATGAAATTCTGCATTTCTTCATCCCATTGCTTCTTGTTACTGATTTGGTTTTGTAAGCACACCAATCTGCACTCTTCCTTTCACTCCGCTCCTTTTCCTTAGCTGTAGCTTCTTCAAAATTTCCAATCCAATCTGAATTCTTTGATTTGATTCATCCTATACTCTGAGTTTCATCCATTCCATATCAACACATAAAAATCTGATAACTTATGGCACTGCACAGTGGTCATATGAATCTGTCCTTGAATTTTCAGATTTGGCTTCAATGACATTTCAGCCAAAATTTCCTAGTTAGTAAGCCTTTGAAGATAGTTCATTTGATAATGAATAAAGATGGCTTAAGTCCCATTCATTTCAGATTGGAATAGCAAGAAAACTTGGCACAAATCAACAACTTTCCTATGGCACAAAACTGTCATGCATTTAAGTCAGGATTTAGTTCCAATTGCAAGTGCACACTTCTTTTACCTTAACATCCTCTTCAATAATTGCTCGACTTCAAGACTTCACCTCTTTTTCTCCAATGACATAAAATTTCAGCTAGAATTTTACTTCCCTGTTACTGCAAAACCAGTCCAGAATCCCAACTGCAGATTTGTTTCAATCTTTTTCAGTTTTCAACTTACTTCCCTGTTTTGGTATCCCATTTCTTGTCTTAAATCTTGTAAACTCTAGAGAAGAAGGATAACCAATTATCAATACTAAGTGGCAGCTGGGTTTCAGATTTTGCTATGGTCATTAGCCCCTTAAACTTCATTCCGCACTACTAGTTTCAGATTTCCTTCAATGCTAGACTTTGTATCAATCTAACATGTTCAGCCACAAAAATTTTTCAATACTCCTTCCTCTTGTCTCTATAAACCTTTTACAATGCATATCCAAAGACCTTCCATTTTCCAGCAGTCCTGGCTCATCACAATTCTCATTCCAAATTGGCACAAAACTGCCATTTTCCCTGCAATTCTGCACCTTCTAAATTCTGCACCCTTCTGCACCTTCTGCAATTCTGCGCCTTCTGCAATTCTGCCATTTTTCCTGCTTTTTCAGTGTGCATTTCTATCATTCCAGCACCCTTCCCTTTTGAGTTTCAATTGTTCTTGATACTAAATTAAGTTTCACTTCCCAACTTGAGAGCAAACATTGTCTTCTTTTACTCTTCACATTCACCAAAATTCAGCCTTTCAAGTACTATCAAATGTCTTGCCATTTCCAAATTCCAGTGATTGAATTAAATCTTTGTAGAAGCTGTTGATGCTAAAGTCCCATTTGATACTTCGTGTTTCAGCACTTCATCTGAGCTTCACTTTCCCCTTATATCATTTCTGAAATCTTGATACTACATTCATTCCGAACTGCACATCTTTCCAATTCTTTTCAGAGCTGTCATTTCTGCATCTCATCAAATTCTGAATTTCAGCTTTACACACTTGACATCTTCAATTGATGTTACTGCTTACTCAATTCAAGCTTCAACAATTATCTCCATAAAACTTCACAATCACTAAATTAAACCATAGCTTGATTTACATCATATTTCAGCCAATAACATCACTTAAAAGTTACTGAACATTCAAAATTCCAGCAAGTTACTGCTACCAGAATTCTTCCAGCCGGTTGAGAGTGCTATCAGGATTTAAACAACAATTGCTGCTGAAATCTTAAGAGTTCCTAAGGTTTTCAAGGTCTGATAATTCAGAGTTGCACACGTTTGTTGTTGTTTTTTTTTTTTTCTGAATTCTGTTTCTGGCATTTTCCTCACTGTTTAAGTTCACTTGCTGCCAAATTTGTGTCCATTCAAGAGTGCTCCATTGATGAATTGTTCTGGCATTCTTTTGTGTCCAGAATAAATTCTGAAGCCACCATTCCTGTTTGTAGATGCCATAAAAATATTGAATACCATTTGTTTCAACATCTTCTCAAATTCCAACTAAACTTCCACTCATTTGGATATTGCATTCTGAAATTTGATACAAACTGATACAAGATTTTCACAAAAGAACACCAATTTCAAACTAAACACCTCCCCCACACTTACTCATTTGTCCGTCCCGGCCAAAATAAAATCATCACATAACATTCAAGGTATCCACATCCAAAGAAGTAAGACATGAGAAAAGATCAAAGATATGATGATTTATGACAAGAAGAATAGCAAAAATAGGTGAGGGCAATGTAATAATGGAGTAAATTTCATGAAACATGACTTAATACTGCTCTAGAGGTAAAAATCAGATTTGAAGCAAGTTCTAGAGTGAAATAAGCTACAAGTGCATCACTTAAAATAGGCTCAAACTTCACTAGGTAAATAGAAATTATCATACCATTTCATCAATCAAGAATCCATCACTAGTATCAACCTCATGCAATTCTAGAATTCAATCATGTTATTGAGTCTTTAAACTTGATAGCCAAATTTAACATTCCTTTTCAAATCCCTTAAAATGATACAAAGAAATGTCAAAAGAAGGAAGTACCATTTATTCCTAAAACAAAGACTAACAAACTCAAAGAAATGGTAACTATCATAAAACCTAAATTCCAAAACTATAACTATGCAAAAATAAAAATTACTAATGTAACTCAAAATTTATTTATGCAAGAAAATTCTAAATGGAACCGAAATTTTACCTAAACAAATAAGAAAACTACCTACACCTAAAATTTATTAATTTGCAAAGAAACAAAAGATAAAGTGAAACTCCCCTCTAACTCGGGTAGATAGCATCAACATGTTCCATTTCCTCCACCACCAAGCCCTTCACTTCTTCATGAAACTTTTTAAGCCTTTGTCCATTAACTTTAAAAACCCGACCAGTAGACAAATCCTGGATCTCAACCACTCCATAAAAGAAAACATTAGTAACACAATAAGGTCCTTCCCATCTAGATCTCAACTTACCTTTAATCAATTTGAGACGAGATCGATATAGAAGTACTTTGTCACCAATTTGAAACTCTTTCACTTCAATTTGTTTGTCATGAAATCTCTTGGCCTTTTCTTTGTAAATCCGTGAGTTCTCAAAGGCTTCCAATCTAATCTCTTCAAGTTCTTGAAGTTGCAACTTCCTTTCTTCTCCAACCGTGTCACTATCAAGATTGCATGCTTTAACCGCCCAACACGCTCTATGTTCAACCTCCACAGGCAAATGACATGCTTTTCCATATACAATCCTGTAAGGGGACATTCCAATAGGGGTTTTGAAAGCGGTCCTATAAGCCCATAGTGCATCTTCAAGTCTTTTGCTCCAATCCTTTCTATCCGGTCTCACAGTCTTTTCAAGAATTGATTTCACCTCCCTGTTAGACACTTCTGCTTGCCCATTTGTTTGAGGATGATAGGATGTAGAAACTTTATATGTAACCCCGTACTTATGTAGCAAAGCCTTCATGTGTCTGTTACAAAAATGAGACCCTTGATCACTAATGATCGCCCTGGGTACTCCAAACCTGCAAAATATGTGAGACCTGACAAAACTAACAACAACAGAAGAGTCATCAGTCCGAGTGGGAATGGCTTCCACCCATTTGGAAACATAATCAACTGCCAATAAAATATATGCAAATCCAAAAGAGGTAGGGAATGGACCCATAAAGTCAATACCCCAAACATCAAAAATCTCACAAAATAATATAAATTGTTGAGGCATTTCATTTCTAAGTCCTATGTTCCCAGTTCGTTGACACCTATCACATGATCGATAAAAAGCATAGGCATCACGAAAAAGGGTAGGCCAATACAAACCACATTCTAATATTTTCCTAGCAGTTCTTTGTGGTCCAAAATGTCCTCCACACTCAAAAGAATGACAAAAAGTAAGTACAGACTGAAACTCAGAATCAGGTATGCATCTCCTAATGATCTGATCACTACAAAACTTCCACAAGTAAGGATCGTCCCAAACATAGAATTTTGAATCACTTTTTAATTTATCTTTTTGAGCTTTTGAAAATTGTTTGGGATAAACATGTGCAACTAAGAAATTCACTAGATCTGCATACCATGGAGACTCACCCTGCAGCTGTAGAAGCTGCTCATCTCTGAAATCATCATCAATGGCCGTGCGATCCAAGTCTCCCTCAATCCTGCTCAAGTGATCTGCAACCAAGTTCTCCTTCCCGCTCCTATCACGTATCTCTACGTCGAATTCTTGAAGCAGAAGCATCCATCTAATTAATCTAGGCTTTGCATCAGGCTTCTTGAGGAGATACTTCAAAGCTGCATGATCAGAAAAAATAATCACATGAGAACAAAGAAGATATGATCTGAACTTATCTAAAGCAAAAACAATAGAAAGAAGCTCTTTTTCTGTTGTTGTGTAGTTTGCTTGAGCTGAGTCCAAAGTCTTGGAAGCATAGCAAATAACATGTGGTGCTCCATCCACTCTCTGTGCTAGTACAGCTCCCACTGCATAATCTGAAGCATCACACATCAACTCGAAGGTAAAGACCAATCTGGGGGTCTGATAATAGGTGCTGAGGTAAGAGCCTCCTTCAATCTGTCAAAAGCTTCTCTGCACCTCTGATCGAAATCAAACAAAACATCCTTCTGAAGTAGCTGAGATAATGGTAGAGCAATCTTACTGAAGTCTCTAATAAATCTCCTGTAGAATCCTGCATGACCAAGAAAAGCTCGCACTTCCCGCACGCATGCGGGGTAAGATAAAGAAGATATAGCGCTAACTTTAGCAGGATCTACTTCAATGCCTTTCCTAGAGACTATATGACCTAAAACAATGCCATGCTCTACCATAAAGTGACACTTTTCAAAATTTAAAACCAAATCCGTGTCGATACATCTACTCAAAACTCGAGACAAGTTTTCCAAACATACATCAAAAGAAGAGCCATAAACAGAAAAATCATCCATGTCCATGCAATGCTCTAATAAATCACCAAAAATACTCACCATGCATCGCTGAAAAGTACCTGGAGCGTTGCACAATCCAAATGGCATCCTACGATATGTGAATGTACCGAAAGGGCAGGTGAAGGTAGTCTTCTCCTGGTCCTCTGGGTCGATGCAAATCTGAAAATAACCAGTGTACCCATCAAGAAAACAATAATGGGATTTACTTGCCAGCCGCTCTAACATCTGATCAATAAAAGGAAGTGGATAATGATCCTTTCGGCTTGCTTGGTTCAGCTTCCTATAGTCCACACATACTCTCCAGGAATTCTTCACTCTCGTGGGCACCAGTTCGTTCTCTTCATTAGCTACCACTGTCACCCCTGACTTCTTCGGAACCACATGGATGGGACTTACCCATTTACTGTCAGAAATCGGATAAATAATGCCAGCATGTAAGAGTCTAGTCACCTCCTTCTTTACAACATCCAAAATCAATGGGTTTAGTCGTCTCTGTGGCTGTCTCACTGGCCTCACATCCTCCTCTAAGTGAATCTTATGCATACAAATGGAAGGACTGATCCCAGGAATATCTGCCAAAGTCCATCCAATGGCCTTTTTATGCTGTCTCAGAATCTCTAACAATCGTTCCTCCTGATCCGGTTCCAAATTCTGAGCTATGATGACAGGTAGCTGCTGATTTTCTCCCAAATATGCATATTTCAGATGTTGGGGCAATGGTTTCAACTCCTCTTGTGTCTGCTCCATAATAGGTGATCCTAGGGGTAATGCTGCTGAGCAATCCCCTACACATACCTCTTCCTCTCTGAGCGATCCTAGGGGTAATGCTACTGAGCAATCCCCTACGCATTCACTTGAATTGACATCAGATTCCACATCTAAAACATCTTCCAATAATGCAACAAATTCATTCACTGTACCAAAATCAGAAACCTCTAAGTTTGAATCAACATCTGACAAGAATTCCATGCCATCCAACTCCTCTGAGATATCCACGCTAAGAATAGAATGATCCTCTCTAGGATGCTTCATAGCCTCAAAAATGCTGAATCTAACCACTGTGTCTCCTATCTCCATAGAAAGAGTTCCTGCATGCACATCAATCTTCGTTCTAGCAGTCTTCAAGAATGGACGTCCAAGAATAAGCGGAGCCCTGTTTGCAAGCACATCATCCTCCATATCTAAGATGTAAAAATCTGCAGGAAAAATTAACTCCCTCACTTTTACCAATACATCTTCTATCACTCCAGCTGGGTGTGCTTGACTTCTATTGGCCAACTGAATCACTACACCTGTAGGCTGCAAAGGTCCAATTCTTAATGACTGAAAAACTGATTTAGGCATCACATTAATAGAAGCTCCAAGATCTAACATTGCATCCTCAAAAATACAATCTCCTATAACACAAGGCACGGTGAAAACTCCTGGATCTTCACACTTCTGAGGAACTGGCTGAAGTAATGCTGAAACATTCTTTCCCATACTGATCAATTCATTCCCCTTTAATTTCTTTTTGTGCACACAAAGATCCTTGAGGAATTTGGCATATTTTGGAATTTGCTTAATCATGGTAAGCAAAGGCACATTCACTTCAACTTTGCTGAACAATTTCACCAATTCTTGATATTCCCTAGCCTTTTCTTCCTCCATTTCTTTTCTTGGTTGTACACTTCTTTGAGGGAAAGGTAATGGAGTAGAATGCTCGGCTTCTTGCTGGTTAGAAGTTCTGTCCAGATTCTGTGCAGAATTTTCCAGATTCTGTGCTAAATTTGGAGCTGAATTTGAAGCTGCTGTTGGGGTAAAATCCAAACTAAAATCTGCTCCACTAAATTGAGTAGATTCTGAAGTTGCAGGTTGTGTAGAATGTAGCTGATCAGTACCAGAAATGTCATTCTGTTCAGATTCTGTTGACTCTGAATTTGCTGGATAAATCTGAGAATTCTGTAGGTTTGAATCTGCAAATGGTCTGGAAAAACACTGCTGTGTTCCAGCTGATAACTTCTGATTTGGCTCTGAAATTGTTTTACCACTTCGAAGAGTTAATGCACTCACATTTCCCTTAGGATTTGGAGTCGGTTGTGAAGGTAACTGCCCAGATCCTTGGTTCTGCATTTGATTGATGTTGCTAGCAAGTTGCCCAATTTGTCTTTCAATGTTTTGCAGCGTTGTATCAGTTCTTTGCTGGTGTTGCTGCTGTTGCATCATTTGTTGTTGTTGTTGAAGCACTTGCTGCATCAAATCCTCAATTTTTGAGCTACTAGAATTCTGCTGAGGTTGCATTGATCTAGGACTTGTAGAAGATGGAAGTGCAAGCTGAAATTGATGCTGATTCGAACTGCTTGGCTGCTGGAAATTCTGCACAGGTTGCTGAATTTGCTGATAATGGTTTTGCTGGTTCTGTGCATTCTGAAGTTGTGGTTGAAATGCAACATTCGAATGCTGAAAATTCTGAAATGGTTGAAATTGCTGATTTTGGTTGAAGTTTTGCTGAAATTGTGGTTGCTGGAAGTGCTGATTTTGCTGAGAATGAACTGCTGGATGGTTCTGGAAATAATGTTGATTCTGCTGATGTTGAAATGATGGCTGACCAATCTGATTTTGTGTTGGCTGCTGATAAAATGTGTTCCCATACCTCAAATTAGGATGATCCCTCCATCCCGGATTATATGTTGAAGAATTGGGATCATATTTATGTTGCTGAAATTGAGGTCTTGAAATGGCTGCAACGGATTCATCTTGATGTAGATTAGGACAATGATCCGAATAATGATCTTGGCTTGAACAAATTCCACACAACTTCATCATTGGTAAAGGAAAATTTGAAACCTGACTTGAATTTTGCAACGCCATTTGCTTCACTAGAGAGGTCAATTCTTGCAAATTGTTTCTGATTTCTTGTTGCTCATTCGAAACCAAATGAGTTTCATTAACCACTCTAGTCCCAAGAGCTCTACTCCCAAATTGCTGTGAATTTTCTGCCATATTTGAAATTAGCTCTCTTGCTTGATTTGGAGTCTTATTCACCAAGGCTCCTCCAGCTGCTGCATCTATCATGCTCCTATCCATAGGAAGTAGGCCCTCATAGAAATATTGAACAAGAAGCTGATCACTAATCTGATGTTGTGGACAACTCGAACACAGCTTCTTGAATCTCTCCCAATAATCATAAAGAGTTTCTCCCACTACTTGTTGAATACCACAAATGCTCTTCCCGATAGTTGCAGTCCTAGAAGCTGGGAAAAATTTCTCCAAAAATGCTTTCTTCATATCAATCCAACTAGTAATGTATCCAGCTGGAAGGCAATATAACCAGTCCTTTGCTGCTCCTGTCAAAGAGAATGGAAAGGCCCTCAACTTAATGTCTTCTTCTGAAATCCCCTGTGGTTTCATGGTAGAACAAACCACATGGAACTCATGTAGATGGCGGTTGGGATCCTCTCCTAATAATCCTTGAAATTTGGGAAGCAGATGAATAAGTCCTGATCTGAGTTCAAAATCTCCTGCCAAATCTGGATAAGTGATGCATGAGTACTTATAAGCCACATCTGGTGCTGCAAGCTCTTTCATAGTTCGATCCCCTTCTGTTATCTGATTATCCATCTCTGAAATTCTGCTCTCACAAGTTGCTGCTGACCTAGCTTGTCTCCTTAAAGCCCAAAAGGTTCTCTCAATCTCCGGGTCAAGTTCAAGCAATGTTGCAAAGGAAGACCTAGTCATGCAAGCCAATAAACAATCAAAATTCAGTAGATATTCAATAAAATCAGAAAAATCAGCAAACTAAAGCTGAGAAAATTATTCACAATCCAAAACAAACAAACAACTCTAGCAAAGTTTAAGAGATCCCCGGCAACGGCGCCAAAATTTGGTAAGCTCTCTAAATAGATGTCACAAATAAACTCCCAAATTAATGTTCAGATCGAAAACCCGCAACTACACAAAGCAATGTTTTAGTATAAGGCCCGAGTCGAATTTCCGAGGATTATGCTAGAACGTGCTTGTTTTGGATTAAGAACACACTTTTTGGGTTTTCTAGATACGAATTGGGGATTTGGTATTCAAATTAAAATCATAAAACTAGAAATGAATTCAAGAACTTAAAGTACCCTACTGCAGAAATAAGTCTAAAAACCAAAAGAAACTAAACTTCAAACTATTCCTTCACTGATCTACAAAACTGCAAAAATTCAAAACTGCAGAAATAAATTTGAACTAAATGAAACTATACCCATTGCAATTATTGAACTATAAATTCTGGATTCATCTTAATAACTAGTAACTAATCTTAAGCCACCAACAATCAACTAGAAACTAAATCTGGTTAGCCACAACTTAGAAAACAGAATCGCAGAAAATATTTCTGCACAAACAGAACAAATCAGCACACAAAAACAGAACTAGCATATCAAATTCATGTAGAAAATAAAACTACAACTAAATCCAAACTATAACTATCAGATTTAGAAACAAATCTGCAGGAATAAGGAATCCTAAGCTAGAAACAAACTGCAACGAAAATCTAACATCCCTACACCCAAAACTCGAATCAATTTCGTCTTCTCCTTGCCGTCACACAAGGATCTGCAGAGAACACTCCAACAGAGATCAGTATTGAGTCTCCCAGCTACTGGCTAAGCTCAGTTTTCCTCAAGTGCTCACAGAAATCGTGAACGAGCTGAAACTCTGCAGCGCCGCCTGGAAAAGGAATCGCGAGACTGGAATGGAAGCTGTGGTTGATGGTTTGGTGTCGGGATTGGACCAGAGTCTCCGGAGGAACACCGCCTTTGACTCTGTGGATGAACGGAACCCAAATCGGAGGACCACCGCCGACAAGGGATGAAAAATCGCGAATCTCTGCTACAGTGCTGCGGCTGAAAAATCAACTCGCCGGCGACGCCCGATGGTCGGAATCTGATCGCCGGAGGCTGAGGAACTCCACGCCGATGAGGACAAGCTAAATCTCGGATTTGGATGAAGGGAGGAGCTGCGACCGCGCCGTCAAGAAACTGGCACGATGAACAGTAGCGCGAGCTCACTGTTCACCGTGCCAAAATGTCCTTTAAATACCTAGGGTTTTGGCTCATTGAACCCTAAGTTGGTGTAAGGCTCATGTGTGATCTAGCTTGGGTTTAAGCTCCTTGAAATCCATTGGAATCCAGGTTTAATTGAGCCCAAAGGTGGCCTTGCACTACTCCATTTGGTTGAGTGAACTAAGCCTCCACTTGAATCATGAGTCCTTGTGTACCCTACAAGACCAAATTCACAAAATGAGAAATAAATCATGCATAAGATGGAAAAATATCATAAAGCTCATAAAAACCTTGTTTGGGGAAACATAATCAAAATTGGAATTAAACATGTGCAAATATATAAAGAACACCAAATATTAGCCCAAAATTAATGTGTCAATTCATAGCTTATCAGCAACTCAAGTGGTTGAAAATGCACAAGGTTGGGTATTTGTCAACATTGAGGGAGAAGTTAAAGATAATGAAGGGTATGGGACCTTCAATATTGAGTTGATCACAATGAGTGAAATTGTGATCACGATGAGCAACTCTTCAGGGGGAGAGTCTTCAACAAATGGAGTTGTTGAAGAGTGCCCAAAATTGGAGCATAGGTTGATGTGTGTCCAAAGACGGGTTGATGTTTTTTTTAAGGAGTTGATGTGTGCCAATAGGGGGAGAATGAAAGGAAGTAAGTTAGGTTTTCATTACCTAGAGGGAGTTTGCCCTCTTAGGGGGATAATGAAAAGCTAAATTTATGGGTTCATTACCTAGTGGCATGAAGAAGGAGGCTATAGGATTAGCCTAATTTAAAGATGTTATTGTGGTATTGTCAAACATCAAAAGGGGAGAGATTGTCAGGTCAAGGGTGACTGCTAACCAAGCTGAGTCTTGGTTGGGTTTAGATGTTTGACAATAAGATGATTGAAGAAGAGTCAAGCGGGTCAAAGGATTGACCGGATACTTGATTGGGAAGTGAAGTCGAGAAGTATGAAGTCCTAGTGAGTGAAGCTAGGCAAGGAAATCTGAGTGAAGCGGTGAAAGTCCTGGAGTGAAGCTAGGCAGAAGAAAGTGAAGCCGGTGAAAGTCCTAGTGAGTGAAGCTAGTGATGAAATTCGTGAGTGAAGCTGTGAAAGTCCCAGAGTGAAAGTCCGTGAGTGAAGCCGTGCAGGAAGGAACCAGATGGATCAAGGATGATCGGACATCCGGTGGGAAGTCCAAGTAGGTCAAAGGATTGACCGGATACTGTAGGAAGGAAGTCCAAGTAGTCAAAGGATTGACTGGATACTGGCAAGGAAGGAAGTCCAGATGGGTCAAGGTTGACGGACATCTCGTGGAAGTCCAAGTAGGTCAATGGAGTGACCGGATACTTGGCACGACGAGTAAAAGTCCAAGTGGGTCAAAGGATTGACCTGACACTTGGTGGAGTCCCGCAGTCAAGGGAGTGACCGATGCGAGGCATGATGTACCAACAGTCAAGGTTGACCGTTGGTTAGGGAGGTTTGGGACTGGTTTTGGGCAAAAACCAGGCTCTGGCACGCTGGATCGATCGCTGGATCGATCCATTCTTCCCTGCATACAGAAGCCGGCTGGATCGATCCGTGGATCAGGTCCCGATCGATCGCCCAATCGATCGGACGATCGTCCCACAGAGCGCCCGGATCGATCCGTGGATCGATCCAGCGCGCTTCGAGCACTAGGCGCTCGGATCGATCCGTGGATCGATCCAGCCTCCCGATCGATCATTTGAATCGATCGGGATCCGACCGTTGCGTCGGGTTTAAAGCCGCAGCGAGCGTGATCTTCGGCATATCTTCACGAGCTCTTCTCGTGATTCATTCCAGCCTCCACAGCCTCTCTACAAGCACGTGATCGCCATCTTGAAGGTTCTCGGAGGCTTCAAGTCAAGAGGCGGATCTATTGCAAGAGGAAGAAGTTAGGGTTAGGGTTTTATGCACATCTTGTAAGCTTTTGCTTAACTTGTATTTCCTTCTTCTTCTTGTATTGAGAGTGTTGTAGGGCCTTCTGTAGTTACCATAAAGGAGTGTTTTCAGTGGAGGGTGCGTGGTGTGGATCCTTGGAGTCACCTCTTGTGAGGTGGATACCAAGTAAACCAACCGTGTTAGCGTTGTGTGTTGTTTCTTTGTATTTTTCGCTGCACATCCAAGAAGAAACAAGCAACGTCGAGCGACGAGCACGCGACGAGCTATTCACCCCCCCCCCCTCTAGCTACTTTTGGTCCTAACAAGGACGCGTTCCCGGGAAGGGAACATTAGGCGTTGATCCGGCTTAGATCCATTTCGGATATCTAAGTCGAGATCGTGACTAGATTCCGGTCTCGGAAAGACGGAATCTAAGTCATACTTTTTCATGTCAAACTCATGAACTGTGCTAACACTTTGTTTTGCAGGAAATTTATTATACTTGCCTCGGACTAACCTTGTCTTGCAGGAGAAGGACCTGTTCTGGAGAAAGGTGGTCCGGGCGCCCGGAGGTCCGGGCGCCCGGGAGGCAAGTTTTATCCCGATTGAGCGTCGCCACGTGGAGCATCTCGGTTTAAGCAGCTACGTCACATTCCAGGCGCCCGGAAGGAATCCAGGCGCCCGGAGCAACATATAAAAGAAGCCCCAGGCAGGAGCTTCAGTATCAACTTAGAATTCAAGATCTGCTGCTCTCTGCTCTTGCGACGCCACGAAAAGCTCTCCGACTCAGTGCTGATTTTATTTTAATTCTATTGTCGGTATTTTCTTTATCTGTCAATTCTTGTACTTAACTCTGTAATATTCGAATTGATAGTGATTGCCCAACGAAAGTACTCACGGAGTACGGGCCTTCGAGTAGGAGTCGTCACAGGCTCCGAACGAAGTAAAAACAACTGTGTTCATTTACTTTTTCGCTGCGTATTTATACTCTTGTTTTTCGAATCGATATTCACCCCCCCTCTATCGAATCTAACGGTTCTACAGTGGAGAGGGCGGTGGCTCGCGGAGAGGAAGGTGGCTAGGGCTCGCGGAGAGGAGCTCGCTCGCGGGCGGTGCTTTTTTTGATGCGACGCGGCTTTTTTTTTTCTTCTTCCGCGGACTGGACCAACAAAAAAAAACAAGCTAGACTACGAGCAACGTGGCCGAGGTTTCACAACGCGGACGGAGAAGCAAGGGCGTCAATCTAAGAAGGAGAAGAGGCAGATGAGGTTGAGAGAGATGGTCGGAGGTTTAGGTTTAGGTTTAGACGAGAGAGATGGTCGCGTGAGGAAGGGGCGCGATATAGATTTAGGTTTGGAGGGAATGCAAATTTTGGTTGTGGGAATATTAAAATATTTTATTTTGGTTCATTAACACCGGATTTTAAAAACCGCAGTTAAAATCGGTGTCTATTAACGAAAAAAAGGCGCTCATAGACATCGCCTAAAAAACCGATGTCTATAAGCTAAAATCTGCGCTCATAGACACCGGTTTTTGAAAAAACCGATGTAAAATACTCAAAGACATCGGTTTTTGCTTAAAACCGTTGTTGTTCCACTGATGTCTATGAGGGTTTTTGTTGTAGTGGTAGTGGCTGAATCGATTGGGTCAATCGATTCAGTCTTATTTTCGCTAACTCCTCTTCATGAAACTCTTGGCCCTAATTGATTGGTCCAATCGATTAGGTTCAACCCAATCTATTCGGGCCTTTTTTGTGTTCTCGCAAGAACATCTTAATCTATTACCTAATCGATTAGCTTAAGGTCAATTGATTGTCGAACCCTAACTTTCTTAATTCAAGTCTAGGGTTCCCTTACCCAATATCCGATCAACCGTGACCTATTGGGACTTACCCACCAAATGTCTGGTCAATCTTTGACTCACTTGGACTTTCCATCTCATGCTAACTTTTCGTTGAATTTCTGATCCCCAAGTGTGGTCCTCCTTGACCGACTTAGATTTTTCTTTTGCCTAACTGTAGTAATTAGGACTTTCCTCTTGCCAACGTACAGTCCTTCCAGACCCACTTGGATTGTTCTTTGCTAATGTACTGTCCTCCTTGACCCACTTGCACTTCCTTTGCCTAATCAAAGTTAGGACTTCCCTTTGCCAACGTGTGATCTTCCTTGATCCATTTGAATTTTCCTTTGCCAACATGTGATCCTTCTAGACCCACTTGGTCTTTCCTTTGCCTAACCGCAGTTAGAATTTTCTTTTGCTAACGTGCGGTCCTCCTTGACCTACTTGATTCCTCTCTCACAAAGTATCTAGTCAACCTTGACCTACTTGACCTCTTCTAACATATTGTCCAAATATCGAAACTCAAGCTCGAATCCACTTGAGTTTAGTCAAACTGGTCAACCTTGACCCCAAGGACGATTGTGTAGGATCGAAAGCGCTAGAGGGGGTGAATAGC
Source organism: Zingiber officinale (assembly GCF_018446385.1). Classification (NCBI taxonomy): domain Eukaryota; kingdom Viridiplantae; phylum Streptophyta; class Magnoliopsida; order Zingiberales; family Zingiberaceae; genus Zingiber; species Zingiber officinale. Next base: position 111,858,864 of record NC_055999.1, on the reverse strand, counting down.
GCTCGTGGATAATTCATTCGTTAGAGTAAAACACGTAGCGAAAAAGTAGATAACACCAAGGATTTTTACTTGGTTCGGAGCCTATAATGACTCCTACTTCGAGGCTCACACTCATTGAGTGTTTACTTTGGGTAATCACTATCAATTCAAAAAATTACAATTTGAAATACAAGATTAAAGTAATAATAGGAAATTATATCGACAACAAAAATTAGTAAACTCGAAGCTTCTGGTCGTCTGAGTCGAGTTACAGCTTTATCATATCGTTCTTTGAACAGCACATGGAAGAAGGATCACAATTTAGAGAGTTGTATTTGCTGCTGGTCAAATCAGGCTTATATAGCCTGTTGAGGGTGCCTCTAATCCCGCTGAATCCGCAGCGTTGATAAGCTCCTGCATCTTCGCTGCTTATCTGCTCAAGGGCGCCTCTAAGCTCCATGGAGGGCGCCCTCTATCCAGCGTCCAGGGCGCCCTTGCGCCTTGCTGTGAGGCTGTCGACCAAGTCACTCGAGGCGCCTCCAAGCTCCATGGAGGGCGCCTCGGGACTGTTCATCCGAAGCTTTCTTGTGCAATTTCTGTCTTGCAAGGTATGTTAGTTTACAAACAAAGTATACCCTGCAAAATAAAGTTTAGCACAATAAAATAAGACAAATAAAAGTAATTTTGACAGTCTCCGGACTATCCGGTTCTGACTTCGAATCTCACCTCCGGAAACCCTAGGTCGAACTGACGCCTACTGTTCCCTTACCGGGGAACGCGTCCTCACCTACTCCACTCAAGAGAGTTTACTTGTTTTGTAAAATACCGGAAATAGGCGAATATGATTAAGGGAAATTTTTCGGAATTTAAATGAGTCGTATGGATAAGTTCACGGGATAAAAACGGGTCCGGGCCTGTTTAGACTACCCTATTTAAATGAGGAAAAGTTTTATTTTTTTTCCTTTCTTTTCTTTTCCTTATTTTATTCCTCCGTTTCTTTTCCTCTTCCTGCCCGAGCCTCTCCCTTGGCCTCCTAACTGGCGATTTCTTCTTCCTCCTCTCCTTCGCCACCATCCTCTTCCCTTGTCACGACGAGAGCCACCGCCGACATTCTCACGCCGCTTCTCCACAAAGGCACGCCGACGCCACACCAACCATCGAAGCACGTCCTCGCCTAGGGCTGCGCCACCGCCGACCACCCGAGCCCTAGCCTGCTGTGAGTTCTACTACTGCTACTTTTGTGCCCAACCGAGTCCCTTCCAATATATGATACCCTTTTCCTTAGCCGACGCCACCACTGAGTCGCCGAGCCCATTGTCGTTTGAGTACACTGTTGGGGTTCTTCCGTGTCGTAGCACCGCCTCCGACCATATCTTTTCTCTGGTTTCTGGCGATCAAGAAGGTAAAGGTTAATTAGTTGAAGTTTGGGATCTAGTTGGTTACTATGGTTGTATTCCTGATCTTCTCCCGTTTTGTTAAGTAGGGTTTCAGTGAGTGAGGAGGTTTGCCAGCATCTACTTCTTCCGGCAGCAATCCACTTTGACTGTGGGTTGAGGTAAGTGTTATCCCTAGTTGCTGAAATAGGGGATGGGTAATGGATTTCTAATTTTTGGGCATTTAACCATGATTGGACAGCGGTATTACAGCATATACCTCCGACCTTGATCAACTGAGGAATCCCTATTTCTTGGTGAGTTTTTGTGTTCATTTTGATGGTTGAATAATTAGGGATATTGACTTCAATGTAGGAGTCATTGCTATGAGTGAGTTGATCATTTTGTCGATGATTGACAGATAGGTTAATAACTAATGTTAACCTAGGTATATGTGTTGAATTAAGGAATGGATATGAGTATTAAATAGTTTTGAGATTTTTATTTAGCTATATAGCTAAATACATTGTCTGTTTGATATCACAGATTGTGACTAGATGTTGTCTCGATGAGGATCCGCTTCTGATACGATCTTTTCTATTCTGAGGCGGTACTTTGACTTATGTCATTTGATGCTTAGTAATTAAATTAACATGTTGTATTAATTGTGTTTCTTATCTGCTTTGCTAATCACTACCCAAATCTTACATGCTTGATTGATTGTGCATCTCGTATATTTTACCTGCTTATACATGCTTATAGGGGTGATATACCATGTTTCACCATGTTCAGACCTAGGTTTTATACCTTCTATATACCTTTGGATTGTTTTGGATTCGACCTTTGATGCATTTTTATATATATGTGGATTAGGTCGATATTCTGTGGTTAGTGCCATGCACCATTTGCATGATTGCATGTGTGCGATAGTCCGCCCCATTATTATTGAGCACATCGCCATACATGGATCTGCACACCACCACCCGGGTTAGTGGTCGATTCAGCCGAAGTGTCATGCCAGGACTCATAGGCACCGCTGTCCGCCATGGGTAGTGTGACACAACGTGTTATCCTACAGGATTCCTCCCGCCTTGAGTACCGAGTTGAGAGTATTGCGCCCCCATCTATGATTTGGGGTAGAGGATAGGTGTATCGACAAGATCCTCGCCCACCGGTCACCATCGTGAGTAGTGACGACAGAGCCCGGCTGTCACAAAATTTCACCCACTTACCACCTTTGTACGATGATCGA